>NC_091703.1:62798382-63101764 GCF_041296265.1 Equus caballus | reverse complement strand
TATTATTCTAAGTATGTCAAATTACTTAGTTTTGACAAACGTGCCATTTTCATATATTAACATTAGGGTAGACTGTGTTACGAGAATTCTCTATAATATCTTTTCAACTCTTCTGTAAATCTAAAATTATTCCAAAATGAAAGAGTTACCAAAAATCATTAAGAATCCTAGCATTTCATTGGCTTATTTGAAGCTAAGACTGTGGAGCAGGAACAGAGGTCAACCTATTGGCTTAACTGCTCAGTGTCAAGGAAACAAATAAGAGGAAAATAGTAATCAAAATATCTGGGGGTCAGGTAATGGGGATAGGTTGATCTTATTCATTTTATTTTTAAAAACAGAGTTAATTATGTTAACCTTGAATTTGTCTATATGACTTTTTTGTTATGCAAGTCATTCTGACTCTCAGAAAATAGTAGAGAATAACTTAAAAATAAAAAGCAACAATCGCTGTTCAATCATAATACTTTAGTCCCGTCTACCAGAGACCACCTCTTTAGCCTTTTGTGACTTTTCGTTTTCTGGTGGTTACTTCTATATTTCAACATATGTTTACGGCGTTAGTCTTTTTGTTGCTGTTTAGATAAATCATTTTACCTGACTTAAAAATCACAGCCAATCCCCTTCTTTCCTTTTCCTAATAAGGTTATAGCAATGTCCTCACATTGTCCACTGGACACTTCTGTAATTTCTTGCTCCCCCAAACAAAAAGAGGAACCTTCTCATCACTGCTAAGCAGCAGGAGATATCCACGCTCCTGTCAATACTTTTCCCACTCCTCATTTTTTCTCAGTCCACCAAAATTGTTTTACATTTTCCCTTTAATATGTATATTCTGTTCAGTAACCACAGTAACACTGGAATGTTCTGTCTATAGGTTCCTTCTGAAATATGAAATCCAATATTATTTTTGCTAAAAAAGATTATCCTCTATAGGTTCATTCTAAATTAGGAAATCCAATATGATTTTGCTGTATAAATATTATTTAATACACGGTTCATGTTAATCTCCTTTACAAAACTTTCAGTTCAATGACCCCAAGATTCTTAGTGTGAAGTTTGATTGGGTCTCTCATCTTCGTGACAAATTCTTCTTAGGAGCATATCACATTTTCAGTTATCTTTATATTTGGACTTTTATTTTCTTGTACTTTTTCTTTGTCTTTTTTTCCCTTTGAGATTTTAATGTTTTTCTTTGTGTCTGTGCCTTCTTATTTCATTATATCTCCTAATATGCCCAAGATTTTACTCTTGTACTCTGATCTCGTGGGTCTTATTTCCCAAACTCACCTTTCTCATGAGTTCTGTACTCTGCAGCCAATCTGGAATTATTTTTCCCTAGACCTGCCGTGCAGCTTAGACCCACAGATTTCCCTCCTGTATCCTAGTTTGACTCCAAGAATTTGTTCCAAGAATTTTTATTTGTTTGCACCTTCATTTTATTTGAATATATTCTCAGGTAAATACCAAAGTTGTTGTATGTTGGATATGGACACTATTTGCCTAATTTTTTACCCCCTACTTCCTATCTTTAATGTTTTTTATATGCTCAGGAAGATTTGTTTTAACCTTATATTCTAAAGGTTAAGATAATTATTTATTTTGAAAATCAGTTTTAATATTAAAATTATTAATTTAATATTTAGCAACCAGTTTTTGCTTTATGTCTGTAAAATCTTCCCAAATACATTAGGTGGCATTTATCAGAATTCTTTGGGTTATCTTCAATTGTCTGAATTAGCTCACTGCTTTCTAGAAAGAGATCTTTCGTTTGTATATACTTGTCCTCCTCTTTAATGTTTTCCATGTTTTTCTCAATACATTGGTGAACCTTGATTATTACTCATATTTGCAATACCAAGACTGTATGGGAACCCTATCTGCATTGTCAGAGAATATCAACTGTACTTAGGGTGCATATGGGTGAATTGCACATTATTCCTGGGTATCCCTAAATGTTTGGCAATCCACATTAGCTGTAATGGTTCTCTCAAGGCCGTTTGTTCCACATCTGTAAAGAATATTCTATCAGTTTTATGCCTCTAAATAACACTTGTTAGTTAGTGGCTCTGAGTTTGAAAATAGGGAGCAGTCTATAGGAAAGAGAAGAAGGAGCCTAACTCTTCTTTACATGAAGAATTTCACATGACCATGTTGGGGACTGGAATTGGCCACCCCAAGATATGTCTCCTTGGCATGAGGATTATTTGGGGCTGGTTAGTTTTAATAAACTGCAGACAGGAAAGGAGCTCTGAAATGCAGTTTACTTACCCTTTGTTAAGAAACATTTACATTGTAAAGGAAATCTCCATCTGCAAAGGTGTCTCCCTCTCTGTACCAGGAAGAAGGGGGATGACCTTATCTCCAGAAACTCTTGTCAATGCAGAGGGCAAGGACTTAAATCTGAATGAGAATCTTATTCCTGTTTACTGTGCTTGTCTGGTAACCTCCTTTAACTGGCTCCCCCCTCCTTCAACATCCTCCTTAGTCTTTAACTGAAGCTGATATTTAAGGTGGTGGCTTCAGCCGTTTTGGTGAGTTGCTCAGCTTGCCTGAGCCTCTTCCATGTATACATGTTATAAAGCTTGTTTAATTTTCTCCTCTTATTCTGTCTCATGTGAATTTAATTTGTTCTCTGGCCAGAAGAATCCAGAGAGGGTAGAGGAAATGTCTTCCTCCCCTACAACCACAGAGAAAGCCAACATGCTCTACCTGGGTCCTTAGGACTGGATCCTCTCTCTCTGTGGTCCTACTGGACAGCTCAGCCTCCTTGGGAATTCAAGGATCTGGGAAGACTGCACGTTCTCATGTTTCATAAATCACTATTTGTTTATATCCTTACTGTGTTCTAGAAATATATTGAAATGCCTCATATTATCTTCCTCATTGTGATTTTATGCATTCTTTAATTTTTACTATTATTTTAAAGTAGTCTATTGACTATGACTGACTATGGGGGAGGTAGCCAGTTGAATATGACTTTTCATTTTGGATTTTCCGAGGAGGAAATATTAGTATCTGGCAGAAAATTTGTCATTACACACTTAAGGAGTCTCTTCTTATTGATTCATATGCATAACTCAACTATATAATCACAAACATAACTTTTTAAAGGAGCTGTGAAAAATATCTGCTTTTGTGCTGTGGCCTTGATTTCAATTTTAAAATTGTCAGTTTTTCTTTAAAAGATATCTTTGTTACTCCTCAAATCCCACAATAACAGTAAGAATTTGTAATGACTGTGAATTTTATCTTAGAACATCTCTCTGTGACATCTCATTCCATGATATATAAATTAAAGTAACCATAAACTCTCCTTTGAATTATTGTGCTGCTAAGATTTACGTATCATTGAAGTTTACTTTTGAGGCATCTAGAGATGTCTTTGTATCCTTGGAAATAAAACAAAGGGCTTGTTTGTCTTCTAATTAATCGGATCCAGAAAACTTAACATTTAAAGCTTCTTCTTGAATATAATTTCATTTTTATCTAAAAAATATATTTTAAAATTAATATAACATTATTCACAGATAGAAGAAATTAAAAATAAAAACTATACTTTTGCTAACAAATTTAGTAAATTATAGCCAAAAAGGGGGCAAGATTATTTTTATTAGTCTCTACAATAAAAACATTTATTTTCTCAAAGTTATTTCTTTTGGTTGAACGTTCCAAAAACATCATGGCTTTTAAGTGCTATAAGATTCAATGTATCTTCAAAGAATGACATTTTACAGTTATGAAGGAATCTCTGTTATCACAAATCAAGTCTTAATATAGTTTTAATAAAATTATCAATATTGTTTGAATAGATGTTAATCCCACATATTCTTTTTGAATCCTTTTTCTTCTTCTCTGTATTTGGTCCAGAAATGTAAGCTAGCAGTTACCTCCAAATAGGGCATCTTTCTCTTCTCTTTTCCTGTTATGTGTCCCTGTTCTGTGAAAGACATTTTGGACAGATTTTGAACTAGTATCTAGTTCATGGTTAGCATTCCACCAGGATATGCTGACATAAGACTATGGGTGTTAATGTCAAAGAAAGTTGTGTGTGCATCTTTTCTTTCACAAGATTTATGAAGATGGACTAAGTTAAATGGACCTCTTTGAATCATAGTTTTGACACTCAAACTTGAATGAATAATTTACACATCATGGTTTGTTTTTGAAAATTAGAGGACCCCGGTCTAAACACATGGAATACACAAAATGAATTCTAGTTAGTTCTTCTACCCACCACTATGTGCTCGTTGTTTAATTTTTTAAATGCTTTAAATTATATTCCCCATCTCAGTTCTGCCACTTATAAAACGAGGAAAACAAAACATTACAAAACTAGATTTAAAGTTAGAAGAACTGGGTTCAGATTTCAGCATCATTTTTTCACACTAGGTGAGATTGCAAGACAAGGCTTGTGGCCTCTTTGATATTTAGATTTCTCAGATATATGACAATTTTTACACTATTCAACCACTGAACTGTTGTGAGAATTAAATAAGAAATTTTATCGTTAAAGTTTAAAAATGTGCATCTTCACAGTAAATGATAACTTTAGGTGCATGCATATAAGATGCACAGGAAAAAGGGTCTTTCCCCTTGGTGGATTAAAATTATAAACTATTATATACACTGGAAGTGTTCACATTAAAAAGGAAGAAAAATATGTAGAAATCCTTTAACAGTTTTTACAATCTAATTGAAGTTACATTTTAATTTCTCAGTCTATTTTTTTCATAGCATGCTTTTCCCTTCTAGCCAATTCCTTTCTGTAGTAATAAAAATAGATGTGAATCGTCTGATCTAAAAAGTTTTATACCATAAATGAGTTGTTTCATAATATGTTAAGCAACTTCTATGTCCTATGCCTGTTCTGGATAATGTTCTACAAAATTTTCTAGACATGTGTACACTAGGATGAAAAACAGACACAATACTCATTCTCATAGATTCTACATATTTTCTAGAAACAGATATCTAGAAACAGGTATATACCCATTTCTAGATACAGATATATATATATATATGTTTCTAGATATATATGTCTGTGTGTATATATATATTTCCAGATAAAGCCATATTTATACATATCCCTTTAAAATAACTTGTTATAATTATGTTATACAAATGGAAAATATACAGGGATATGAAATTATATAACAGGAAAAACTGCTTCCATATGAGGAGACCAACAACTCCACACCCAGAGAAGTTAAGGTTTAAGATGCAAGCAGAAGGAGGAACAGGATTGAGACAGGGCGTGGGGGCTGAGTGGGAGAAAAAAGTTCCTTCTTCTAGTGGAAAAAGCATGTCTAGGGAAAAGTCAGCGGCTCCCTCCCCCTGAGCGCTGCTATGGCAACATTAGCAAACCAGACTGCAGGGTCCTCGTCCACAGGAGTGAGTCTTCGTTATCATATCACATCATTATTACAATCAAGAGTCAATTAATGCCACTTATATTTGCACACGGTGCCAGATGCTACGGAATGAAAAAGCATAGAACACAGTTACTAGCCTCAAAATATTTGTGAATCATAAAATATTTGGAAATCACATTTTACAAAAACACAATTCAAGATAATATATGTTATGTGCTAAGAGATTGATACCTGATAAAATTTAGGAGAAAGGGAAAGTTAGAGAAAATGTGATGTATGTGGAGGGATTTATGAAGATACCATTTGGTTAAAAATTCATGCGGGGAATAGCAAAAGCTGAACGTTATAAGGCAGTTAACAGTCTTGACTATCTGTCCACATATCTTGGGTTCCAAGCTATAGTCGGTGACAAACCACTGAAGGTTTTATTCAGAGTGTATTCTACAGGCCACGAGGGAAGAAAAATATTCACTGATTTATAGAGACTACTCAATTCAGCAACATCAGTCTACAGCTAGGTCAACATTACATAAAACAACAGTCTGTTTTCAAAGTACCCCCAGTATGATACAGTGAAATAATAATTCTTAACTACGTGATATATTATTTACATACAATAAATAATTTTACGTTGTAATGAATGTGACTATTGCCCAGAGATTTACCAGATTTACCAGAGATTTACCTCATATGCTTTACGTGATACTTGGTGGAAGTTCTACCATTTATTGTTTATTTCAAAATATCTAACCTTCTTTCACAACTGGAAAAAATGGAAGAGAACAGTTAGGGCCCATTCTCAGGTCAAAGGCAGCTAAAGGCGATAAAATCAGACCCCCACCACTTGCCGTGCACGGGTACTCAGCCTTCCTCACATTGACTGGCTTTACTGGAGCTCGTGATAAGTTTTTCTCTTCTTCCCTAGTTTTGAACACATTGTCCAGTGTAATATAATCATAAAATAATGGCTTTATAGCATGTAACTTTGGGGCTATATGTAGGGGCTTAATTTTGTTTACAGCCACTGGAATGGCAGATTAGCAGCTAAGTGGATTAAAAAAGTAGTAAAAATTAAAAGGAAAATTTACCAGAAAGAAGACAATTTCTTTCAACATTTTTCTCATTATTGCCTAATATTTAAGTTGAATATCTTGGTAGAATAACATGAAAATACTTAACTTTAAACTCTACACAAGAAAAAAAATGAAATAGGAAAATCTAAACTTCAAGTCAATTTTGGGGATATGAATACATTCTAATTTGAGTGAAAGGGGTTTGAAAGCATATTTAAATTTTGAATATTATAGTCTGTCCAAAAGGAAAGAAAAAATAAAATCTTTCACTTGGTCACAAAGAGATGCAGTTTTTGACTTTCAATGTTGTTTTTGTTTTTTTTTACAGAAGCCTTTTTTGTTATTTTCTTATTTTATTTTATTTTTTCTGCTTTTTCTCCCCAAATCCCCCCAGTACATAGTTGTATATTTTAGTTGTGGGTCCTTCTATTGTGGCATGTGGGATGCCACCTCAGCATGGCCTGATGAGCGGAAGCAGAGCGCACGAACTTAACCACTTGGCCACAGGGCTGGACCCTTGTTTTGTTTTTTCACAGAACATTTATCTTTGCAAAGAACTCAGACAATGGAGACGACCTCATAACTGTATCCAACAATGGATGATGACGTCAATTACACGTGCTGTGTGTTCTTGAGGAGGAATAAGATAAAATTTAGTTTTATGTCTATTTTGCAATAAAGACACAGTAAAATAAGACACATTAAATCAGAAAATGCAGAAAAGTGTGACTATTACACAACATATAAAAGGTGTTATCATATGGTGTACACTCCTTGTTATATAAAACGATATATACCTTTATTTTTCATGTTTAAACCATTTAAGGATCACTCATTTTCTTGGAGGGGTCAGTGTAAATTAAAGTTAGAATAACAGTATACAACTTTTATTGCTGTAATGAATGAACGTATGAAAAATTTACCCGTAGACAAAAGCAAAGCACGGTGAATAAAATAGACTCTAGTTAAAGGTTACATATAATGCACATTTAACATTTATCCCACCCAGATCATATATTAGAAAATCTTTACTGGCAACTATTTATGCTAAAATAACTAATGTTATTTTATATACAAAACTAAACCTTTAGAACATTTTATTTGCACAGCACAAGTCCAGATGCTTGAATCAATAGTTTCACATTTTAAATAGAACTCTTATCTGATATATGGTTTGCAAACATCTTCTCCCAATTGTTAGGTTGCCTTTTCATTTTGTTGATGGTTTCCTTTGCTGTGCAGAAGCTTTTTAGTTTGATGTAGTCCCATCTGTTCATTTTTTCTTTTGTTTCCCTTGCCTGGTCAGACATAGTACTTGAAAATACACTGCTAAGACCCATGTCAGAGAGCGTACTGCCTATGTTTTCTTCTAGAAGTTTCATGGTTTCAGGTCTTATATTCAAGTCTTTAATCCATTTTGAGTTGAGTTGTGTGCATGGTGTAAGTGAATGGTCTACTTTCGTTCATTTACATGTAGCTATCCAGTTTTCCCAACACCATTTATTGAAGAGACTCTCCTTTCTCCATCGTATGCTCTTGGCTCCCTTGTCGAATATTAGCTGTCCATAGATGTGTGGGTTTATTTCTGTGCTCTCAATTCTATTCCATTGATCTGTGTGTCTTAAAATCTTCCAATCCTTGACAGTTCTTTTGAGTAATTATCTCTGCTTCAGACCACTTTTACAGCATCACAGTACTAGGTATCAATACTTTCTGACAATTTCCTTATTTTTTGAGTATTTTTAAAATTTAATTATGGGCAATGCACAAAAGGAATGTACTAATCTATGAATTTCCACAAAGCAAACATATCTATATAACCATCACATCTATACAACCACTGGCATCCCAGAGATGCCCTCACACTATCCCCCTTTCCAAGTAGGTTTCCACCTCCTACCAGATCACGGGAGAGAAGTCAGAGGAAGCTTCAGGAAGTTTCCAGGCAAGAAGAAAACAACTGCCATGGGGTCAAACAACAATGGAAGGAGAGATATCTCCACTTGAATTAAAGTTTATTTTAGGAAATACTAATAGCAGGGATAAAGAGAAAAGGGTCAGACTTATACAACTCAGAAATTCATGCAAATGTTTTCAGTTTTTATGCTACTGTACTCAAGTATTTTGTGCTCCTTCAAGTACTCACGTCCTTGAAAAGTTATTTTGTTCTCTAATCTTATTGAAATGAATTATAATTGCAAAACACTTTAAAGTCAATCTTCCTAAATATAAACCATTCTACCCTACATCAAGTGTAGGAGTAACCTATGTACAAGGAAGAAACACAAGAGACATTAAGAGTCAAAATATCATCTTGTCTGGGGCTGGCTCTATGGTGTAGTTGTTAACTTCAGCATGTTCCACTTCAGCGGCCTGGGTTCTTGGGTTCAGATCCTGGGCACAGACATACACCACTCATCAGCCATGCTGTGGTGGTACCCCACATACAAAATAGGGGACGATTGGCACAGATGTTACCTCAGGGCTAATCTTCTTCAGCAAAAAAAAAAAAAAAAAAAAAAATCACCTTGTCTAAATTAGTAGATGAAGCTTATCTTCACCCCATGTTGTATCATTGTAGTAAAGCTCAGTCCAATACAGATGTGGTCAGTACTAAATCCTGAGTTTGCTTCAGACTACAGATGCCACTGTTTTTCTGTTGCTGTTTTGTTTGTTTGTTTGTGTGTTTTGACCTTTTGTTTGTTTTTTCCTTTTTAAAAATATTTTTTTTCAGAAAGGAAGGAAAGTGTAAACAGGGCTGTGGAGGAAACAGGATGGGGGGATGAGCAGAGTCCTGCAGAGGGCAGCAGCCTCTGTGGTGCACAGGCACTCATCCAAGGAGCACTAGTGTCATGGGCATCAATGAGCAGTGTGCACTATAATGCCTGCAGTTAAAATGTTCTATCAGGGAGTGAGACATTTTAATACAAATCCTGCCCCCTCAATGCTCCACTCTGTAGCCTGATGTGGAGAAAATATTTATCTGCTAGTGACTTGATGCCTGTGCACACTGGAGAACTGATACAATCAGAGTCCTCATAAATATGGCATATCTTGACAACCACTCAAGATTTTGCATTTCTCTCTTGCATCTGTGTATATGTTTTTAAAATGATCATTAAATCCTGTAATACAGCTATCGAATTGAAAATTGGAGATAAAACTTAGATATATATTCCTACTGAATAGAGACTTTAAAATGTCAGTTAACCAACCAAGCCAAAACAAAACCTGGCTTCTCTTCCCACCACCTCCCACCCCATCAACCTTCTCTCCCATTTACAGTCTGTTTCTTTTCTCTTTGCCATAGAAGCTGGAGGAAACAAGATATATCTTATTATACAGTGTTTGTAAACGATGTGAAACTTTTGTGATTGTTTTTTTGGCAGATGAAGATTTGCCCTCAGCTAACATGTGTGCTAATTTTCCTTTATTTTATATGTGAGTTACCACCACAGCATGGCTGATGAGTGGAGTAAGTCCACACCTAGGATCCAGGCTCATGAACCCAGGCCACTAAAGCCCAGTGTGCTGAACTTAACCACTAGGCCATGGGGCTGGTCCCTAACTTTTGTAATTTTTATCAGAGTCTTTTGAACTCATTTTTCTAGAGACATAATTTTTCATTATTTTTATTTCAGGAACAAGCAAAGTTCTTCTTTTTAGAGAAAACAAAAATAAACATTTGTAGACATTTAAACTCTGCTTTTTCATTAAAATGTGGGTAGATGTTCACAAGATGAAACTTTATTTTAGCATGATCAATCTTTAATTTCAAAACCTGCCTCCTTTAATAAATTTATGCTTTAATAAAACTAAAAATTATTCAAACGTATCAAAACAACTTTAAAGATATCATCTCTCTTGATAATCTACTGAACCAAAAGAAATAGCTTAAGCAAAGGCTATTTCACCAGCACATGGCAAAGCAGCAAGCTGGCAGAGTGACCACTGTCTCCTGTAGGAATCACACCAGTTCCGCATCCTCAGTAAATCTTTGTTCAGTGTTTCATTATTTGGGGGATGCAATAACTATGCTATATAATATTTTGAAGATTTCCTCATTTTATGAATATATGCATATATTTTCATATACATACACAATAAAAGTATAGCAACATCTAAATATTTTTAAATCTCTACAGTAATTTTATCTTAAATTGTGTATTCTGCTATTATGCATTTTACAATCTTTACAAAATGAAAATTCATATTTAAAGTCTTAACTTCAAATTATTTACCAAAAGAGAGACATTTCCCACCTTTCGCATCTTTTGCCATTCAGAGATACATTTAACAACAGAAAAGTTTTTCACACTTGAAAAGAAGTTTTGACAATAAAAATCAAAAGGAAAGATTTTTGTACATGTATTCAGCATTAAACATTTTTTAGTCCAAAGATGATGCTTTTAGTATTTTTTGATATGTAGACAGGTAATACTGATACATTTGCATACCCCTTTCATTCTTTTGGCAATATTACTAGGTAAATCCTTTATGTTTTGCCTTCTGCATGGAAGTGCATGACCATAAAAATGTAAAACTGCAGTGGTCTTAATCATCAATGGAAAAATTATGTTTGTTCTGTGAACTTTAAAATTTTTTGTGAAAACATTATTACTATTTGCTATGAATGTATAAGAATATGAAAAAAGTAAAACTATTTACTTTGTAGATTTTAATTTAAAATATAAGAAATATTAAGAATAAGTGTTTTGTTTCTTTGTAAAAGATTACAGTAAGTTGTTTAAACAGTGTTTTTCTTCTCACTGTATAAGTTATGATATGGAGAGAGCTTAATTTGTGTCTTGGTAAATTGTTGCACTCTTTTCTAAATTTGGATTAGCTTCCAACATTTTATCCTTTGTGACTTCAATCTCAAGAATCATCTCTGGGAGTTCCTTTAATGTAAAGATTTTGCCCTTGTCACATTCTCTGTTCTCTGAGATATCATTGTATCATTGTCCTTTTGGCCACAAGTACCTGCCTTAACTAATCCTTGGAATTTGCTTGAAAATTTTACTGCAGCCACCTTATCTGTATTAGCAGCTTAAGCAGACAGCTTAACATTAATCAACGTATTCTATCTTCTCAAATGATGAAACCAGTCTTCGGTGGTGGTGAAAAAAGATTCTCTTTCAGTCTCTTTGTAATTCCCATTTTTATTCACGTTAGCAACTAACTTCAATGCTTTGGCAAGGATTTTAGCCAAAAAGATTGGGATCTTCTGCTTTATTATGAGATTATTTACTTCAAAGTAGAAGTAAACACTTAGTTTCGACCTTAAATTACAACCAATGTGATTCAAACTGAAATATGTAGAAGATAGTTTCTCCTGCTTTTGTATTCCCCAAACTTCTTCAATACAGTTCGTGCCTTAACTTCATATAGGCGTAGATCATATAGGCCTATATTTGCCTTGCTGTTGTCATTTTAAAATCATGAGAGTTATCACTGGAAAACAAGGAAGCAATACAATTACATGCTTTCCTGTCTGTGCATGAACTGAATCACAGATGCACAGGGATCATTGTCCAAAAGAATTTGAAAGAAGTGAACTGATTAGTTACTGATAATAATGGGCATGTGTTATTTACATAATGGTTTGTAGACTGAAGATCTGGCAGGAAAGTCCATGCTTTCTGCAATTATTCATGGTTAACATACCAGGGTAAGAGAAATCTGAACCATGCTGTTGGAGGATTGGTTTTATTTAACTAAACTATGGTAACTAAAATTCATGCACACAAGGGCCATGCAAAGTGATGAATGCTGTACATAAGAAATTATAACTCATCTCTATAAGATTTATAATCTACAGAGCACAAAGCCAAGTAAATGATTAAATGTAAAATAGTTCATTAAATTTTACTACAGAAGTGTATGCAATGTATTATTGGAGTGCAAAAGAGAAAAGTGTTACCAGGAATATCAAGAAAGGTTTGGTAAATGATAAAGCATGTGTTGTTTGATGAGAGCTCAAAAAATAAATTGTACAATAGCATCAAACATTTCTATGTCCAACTTTAAACACTACTTAGAGCAATGGCAAAGCATCCTTTTTGTAGATGTCCCTAAACATCACACTGTGAATAGCTAAATAAAAAGAAACATGTACATGAAGATAGCTGAGAGACGGTAAGAGAGCAAGAAACTGAGTAGCCAGGATTTGAAGGAAAAAAAAAGTAAATTGAGGTGAACCCGGCTTTCCCCAGTGCTTTTTCCTTGAAGAAACTTACCAATATATAAAGATGGGGGCTGTGAGCCTAAAAGGTTAGTTGAAAGGGGTGGCAAGTGGTGATAGCCCCAAAATGAGTTTTTCCATGGTTTCACATGGTTGGAAGAGAATAATTGAGTTCAGGACCAAACCAAGTATGGAACCTCAGGTCCACACCCCAGTCAGGATCCTGGAGGAAGTACGCTCTTGGTGTACTGCTCTAGGAGTAATTAAATAAATGAGCTAACACAGATGTTTGCAACCTAGCTTTGAACAACTAATTCCTGCCCCCCGCCCCCGCCGCCAAAAACATTAAGTGATTACTTGTGCTCTAACTGGCAGCCAAACTGAAAAATTCAATCCAATGCAGGAAAAGACAATAGTGGCCAGAGCCTACAGTGTTGTGACCAATATTTTATTTATAATACACAGTATCAAAATCGAATCTGTATGTCAGAAGATAAGAACAAATGACTAAAAACCAAGAGAAAGAATATGAATAGACATTTTAATTGAGACACTGACTGAAAACAAAGGTGATTCTTAAGTATACAAAAATATCTTTAATTCACAGAGAATTTCATTGGGGAACTACAATTTAAAAAATCAGCAAACAGACGTTTGTTTTTAAATTTGGAATGTAGAGAGGTGGGTGGAGTGTCTTATTTGATCCATAAAATAAGAAAAAATGCAGAGACTGCAAAATAATTCTTCATGAGCTCATGGAAACACTGAGGTCAAAGGCCAAATAACCAACCCCCAATGTGGACACTGACCAGGCCTTTAGAGAGCAAACGGATTGAATCTGCCTTTAGCTGGGGCGGCTGCTGCTGAACAGCATATAAGCGCATAGGAAGATCAAACTAGCAACTTTAAAGGGCGGCTGAAGGCCGAGCCTGGGCTCGCTTGACAGCGTGAAGCCCTGAAGACACAGCAGCTCTGAGACTCAGAGCAACAACGGACTTCAAAGCTGGTCATTGCAGCAGCTAAATTCTCCAGATGACGCCAAACCCCTGACTGGATTAACATATATCTCACACTAAATGCCAACTGGGAGAAAAGCTGTACCAGTGTCCAAACAAATACATATTTTTTATGTCAGTATCTTATATTCTGTAAAACTTGCCCAAGTTTCAAAAAATAAATAAAACAAAATACAAAGTAAATCAAAAGGTAAGAAAAATACAGAGTCTGAAACAACAGAACAATCGTTCAAATCAGACTCAGAAATGACAAAAATTTGGAAGTATCAGAGAGGGAATTTAAAATAATCATGATAATTATGTTAAAGTTTAAAAGGTGAACAACATGCGAGCTCAGATAGTTTGATCAGAGAGAGAGAAACCATAAGAATCAAATGTGAATACTAAAAATAAGACAGTAATACAACTGAAAAGAAAATGCCCTTGACAGGCTCATCTATAGACTATACAGAGCCCAGGAAATAGTCAGTGAACATGAAAATAAGTTGATAGAGATTATCCAAACTGAATGCAAAGAAAAGAAATCAGAGTAAAGAAAAAAGCAGAAAAGAACATCCAATAGTTGTTGGCCAATATCAAACCCTGGCACTACGTGTAATTGGAATCGCAGAAGAAGAGAAAGAGTAAATTGGGAAGAAGACATATTTGAAGAAGTGGTAGTTGAGAATTACCAAAATTAGTGACAAGCAGAATACCACAGATGCAAGAATCTCAAAGGACACGGTAAATACTAAGACTTAAAACAAACAAACAAGGAAAGAAAACCAATACATTGATACATATCATATTCCAACTACTGAAACTCAAAGAGAAAATCTGGAAGGTAGACAAAAGTAAAACTACACGTAACCTGCAGGGGAACAAAGATAGTAATTATGGTGGACTTCCTGTCCTTACCCATGTAAGAAGACAAGGAGTGACATCTTTGAAAGTGTTGAAAAATATGTCCAAATACAATCCTATATTTGGCAAAAAATATCTTTTAAAAGTGAAGGAGAAATAAAGATTTTTCTCAGACAAATAAAAACTTGGGAAATGCATTCCTAGCAGACTACACTACAGGGAATGCAAAGGACATTTTTGGACAGAAAAATTTTACGTAAGTCAGAAACTCAAATGTTTGCAAAGAAATAAGGAGTGACAGAAATGGAAAAATGAAGGGAAGATGTAATTGTTTTTGTATTTTGATAGCTGCAAAATATGGTAACTGTATAAACCAATGATTATAACCACGTATCTTGTGTTTATAAACATGTTAAATAAAATGTGACAATAATGGCACAAGGGGTGGGAAAGAGAGATTGAGAATATGCTCTGAGAAGGTCTCCACACTACACGTGAAGCAATGTGATATTACATGAACATGGACTTCATGCCTGCAACAGAATTTTAATTAATCTAAAATGTGAACTGGTGAGGATAGAAATGTAGCAGTGAAAAAGAAATGTGCCTGTATGCACCTAGGTTCCCTAGGCAACCTGGATTCTTACATTCAAGGGAAATTCAGTTATTCCCAAACTATGTTACAATTATAAACTACTTGTAATCACATTTATAATCTTCCTTCCATGATTAGGTAATATTTAGGGAGCAAATGTTCACTAAAAAAATAGATATGTCAAAGAAAGGACATAGCGACATGAAAGTTTAAACCAGTGAATTGTGCTAAGGAATTAAATTTTATGAAGAAATAAATTCAACAACATTCGCTTGTTTTTTGTTGTTGTTGTTCATTACATAAATACGAGGAAACACAAATTGGACGATCTTGTAAACATGGCAAAACAAAGGATTTTGTTGTTCCTGTGGGCCCCCTTCACAATTTGCCTCTGATGCATTCAAGCATCCTCATGATGGGCTTCTCCCCGTGATCTTTTCCTAAGCGGCCTGAGTTTGCATAGTCACAATGTAAATAGAGTGTATTTAGGTGTGTATGTGTGGGTTTAGGGGATGGAGTTAAACACAACTTCATCCTTGCAACAAATGCGATCCTCCCCTCTTGCAACCAAAGACAAAGGGCGCACATTGACTATTTTCTATAGTTCTTTCGGCTCTCTGCACCCACAGTCTATAACTTTGTCCGTTTTTATTCACAGTGTCTTTTTCTCCCGATATTCTTAAAGAAGCGCCATCATCCTGTTTGTGTGCTGATCAGAGTTAAAATGTTAACATCACTGATATTATCTTTATATAAAATTCAACTTCATTTTTTAGTTTACATAAATTCAAAAAACATTTTTAAAAAATGAAATAAATTGCGGCTGGCCTGGTTGCATATTGGTTAAGTTCGTGCACACTCCACTTTGGCGTCCCGGGTTTCACTGGTTCAGATCCCAGGTATGGACCTGCACACTGCTCATTAAGCCATGCTGTGGCGGCATCCCACACACAGAATAAAGGAAGACTGGCACAGATGTTGGCTCAGGCACAATCTTCCTCAGGCAAAAAGAGGAAGATTGGCCACAGATGTTAGCTCAGGGCCAATCTTCTTCACACACACACAAAAAAAAAAACAAAAAGAAAACCACATAGCCTCCATGCCAATTTAAAAGCAAAATAAAATGTTAAAAAAAAAGAAATAAAATATTTCAGAGTTCCACTCTTGTCTTTTTCTACTTAACATAGAGATTTTTTTTCTATAATTTGAATGTAGTAAATTTTGGAGGAGTAGCTAATAAATCAGATGAGGTAATTATCATTCAATATTATCCTTTTAATCTAGAGTAAGAGGTTGACATTTGTAACATTAAGCTACTGAAATAAAGTGACAAATTTGACACTAGTCCATATGGAAAGGGCCAATATAAGTCAACAGAGGAACATGATGTCAGAACAGTAAACATGAAATCAGGCTAGAATAATGGAAACCAGGCACTGAAATCAAGAAAGATGATTAATTCACTCTGATTCCAAGAGCATCATAGACACTCATGCACTCTGAATGTGATTAGGGTTTAAACTGTGAACAAGGCCTAGACATCAGAGAACATTCAGTGTGACAAGTACCGTCTGGGAGACAGGCTTGTAAGAAAAACAGATTAATTCCTCAACACAATGTAATAGGCACAGTTTGAGGTCACTGTTTCGAATATCCTATTACTAGTATTATATTTCTGATAACATTATTCTTAGTGAACATTCTAAGTATTAAATGATTATATTCTCTTGTGCAACTAACGTATATTTTGTGCGCCTTTGTAGAAAATGATTTCCAGCGGCAGCACTGCCAGGCCATAGTTTGGGTGATTCATCGAGAAGTACAAATCAATGCTTTAAAAGCATATAAACTAATTATGTAAATATAATTGCAATTATACATAGTAGTTTATAAGTTATTGACAACACAGCTCAACTTAAGTCAAATCTAAAAGAACTATGTTTATTATCTGAATGCTCTCATCAATTTTTGAAGTTAGAATGAACCTAAAGTAGCATAAACCTGTTAAAAACCCATTATTTTCAACAAGAATTGAATGAATTAAGTTAGTTTTCACAGACTCAATAACAAATTTTCTTTATTCTTATTTTAAGATAATCTTTAAATAGACGTGGAATTTTTGGAACCAAAGCTAATTTTTTTCCGACTTTAGCAGAATCTCCAAAGTGAGAATCACCAAAAGCAAGAGCGGGGCTTCAACTATGAGTCAGAAGATTCGGATGGCACCAGATCTTCGAAACCAATTTAACTCATGCTGTGCAATTATTAACATCCTCATGCTTCTGGCATATGCACAAATCAATGATTGAGAGGCAAATCACCATCTAGCTGGAGTTTTTAGACCGAAACCCCAAAGACCAGGAACTACAAATGAGTACTTTAAATGATTATTCTCTAATAAATGTCAATTTTATTGAGATAGAAAATTTAAGGGCTGTTTTAAACTATTTTCTTCTTAACAATAGATGTTATTTGAATGTTTGGGATTATAGTTTTATAATTTGTATTTCTTATTCTTAGATAATTTATTGCATATATTCATTCCCCTTTTTAGAAAGTTTCCTGTGTTTGCTTTGATTATTTTAGAAATATTGTTTGTTAATTGGGTAACAGAAAGAGATATTCAAAAACAAGCAGTTATGAGTGTCGCTTGTTTTACAAATGGTGATATTTTGACCAACAGTGACTACTCTTAATACCATGTGACGAGGGAATTTTCAGTACTCATCTGAGCTCTTAGTCAATCCATTTGAGCTTATCATTGTCAAACAACTTTCAGAGTATGCACTATCCAATTATCCACAAAGACTCGGAGAAGCAAGGGCTCCCTCATCTCCAGAGGAGGTTCTTACTCAACTCTGCACTAATTTACAAGCAGTGTGGACCAGTATGGGTCATATCTGTGGGGACGATTAACTAATTAACTCAGAGAGTCTTTCTCTAAAACAGAAAGATGAAAAAATGTCTAATGGTGCGGCTGCAAATCTCTGCCAAAACTTCTCAATTTATAAAAGGAAGGATTTTACTTCTCCATTGGACGGGCCGAATGGAAACCAGCACCTAAAAGACTTCGAAGATTGATCATCCTCCACTAGCTCCCCTCTTACTCTTCCTTGACACACAGGAAGAATGTTTCTATTACTTAAAGGAGAAATTACTGGAGCTCGTCAGCAGAACTTTGAACTAGCATTGGCTGCTAATAATCTAGACTCTGACTCATGCAACCTTATTTAGCAGAAAAAGGAGAATAAGAAGGAATTTTAAGTCATGATTTATTAATGAAAACCTTGAATTGCTTCCACTCAGTATTAGATTCACATTTTCTAAATAAACCAATGACATTTTTGTCTTGTTAATTAAGGGGATTTTACATTTTTATGCTTATTAGCATTGTGAATCATGTCACAATGAACAAAACACTTCACCGATGATAAATAAGAAAACCTTCATCCTCCCAGCTACTGCATGTACTGTGTGTTTTCCTTTTCTGTCTTTCTTTCAGTTTTTTAAATCTTTTTGGTAAGTGTCTTTGTGTATGTCTTCAACTCATCTATTAGATGTGATGAATAGCACTGTTTTCCTATTTCTTAAGATTTATATCTGCCTGTTGAGCACCTGCACAATATTCTTTGATTTAACACTAAAAAGAGGGGCCAGACACTTCTTAACAGGTTTGCTGAGGTCTACTTTTATTCCATCTATTTGTATCCATCCTACCTCTCCATGAGACTTTTTAAACTAACTAGAGGCCATGAGAAAATGCTTGCATGAGTACTCAAAGACACAAAAGGAATGAGGGGGGAGAGGGGGCAGGAGGGGAGAGGGGGAGGGGAAGGAAGCAGGAGGGGAAGGAAGGAGAAGAAAGTGTTCTAAAATTACTCACTTGGCGTAGCAGAGTCACCATAGGCTAAAATAATCCCCCCGGGGCGACTCGATCATACCAAATCCTCAGCAAATTCAAGAGACTTGCTAAGTCAATGCTTTTATCTCATTTATTCAGTAGCTGTTTTTTTGAAGAAGAATATAAAACCTACCGATTCCAGATAATTCTCTAATATTACATAAGATGAAATTGCAAAAATAGTTTGGAATTCTTTTTAAGGGAGAACCCCACAGAATAATCCCTAATATTTGATATGAATGTATAATTAGATCACTTTTTCATAACTTTGTGATTTCTAGGAAGTAGGCACAATAGAAAATTTATAATAAACTTCCTTAAATAAAAGTGCTATACTCACAGGTCTGTCAATTAAATTTGCTCAAACTGATTCAACTCCTATTAGGCTAAGTGTTCAAAAGGATTATCCTGAGCAGATCTTCTCAACTCCTCAACAAACGAAATAAAATATAAAATCCTCGGGCTTTGATTATCTATAAAAAGTTCTGTAGGAAAGAAGTCTCACAGGAAACATATAAAAATAGTTCTCCACTATCTACTGTATTTTTGATCATTGTAATGATCACTTCCTGGGATATTATATTTTCATTTATGTTATTGTTTGTCTGTTCAAGTACAATGGAAGGTACATGAGAACCAAGTACGTTGTCTATTTTTCTCCCTAGTAGAAACTCCAAACCTAGAACAGAGTCTGACCCATAGAAGTGTTTATTAAGTATTTGTTAAATGAATCCATGAAAGATAGACACAATAGTTCCTATTAGACTATAAAAGCTGACAAGAAGAAGAAATCTAGTTCAGAGATTGACCACAATGTTGCATAGAAAATATTCTCATTAATTTCTTTTCAGGAATAATTCCTGTTTCTTTGTACAAACCCCTAAAGTGGAATATGAGAATGTCATTGGCAGTCTTGAGGTCATGCGTCTTGCACAGAATCTTGGTTAATATGCGGGGTGTACTGGCAAACCTGGTCAGTTAGGGCTGCCACTAATACTTAACTCCGGACCCTTTTCCCCTCAGTGGGCTTTTCCCCAAACGTATTTTTCCATTAACATGCCCACGTCTCTGTTTGGCACACATTAAAGGCAATTATCACATAGTCTTCTCTCGATATGGCTGAGCCTCATCGGGGTCCTTCATGGATGCTGTAATCAAAGAAGCCTATTGATTTTACCACCACGACGAATTACGTGTCTATGCTCTAGTCAATTCTTATAAACTGGCTCTGTATATCTTGATCATGGTGAAAAACTTATCATCATAGAATCCTAAACTCCAAATGGCAAATGGCTTCATTTCTCCCAGTCCTGGCAGTTCTATGGAATATATAATCAATGATCTAAATTCTCTTCATGGAAAAATGTGTGATAGAAAGTTAAACTTAGACACCTTTCTTGCTAATCTTCCTTCTAAACTTTAATATTGTTTGCTATCAGAGAGCATAAATTTTAGACAATAAATTCTCTCATATCCATGAAGTCATCTACCATTATAGCCCAAACTCAACACAAGTAAAAGTGGTTTCGAAATTGGCACTGATTTCATAAATATAAACCTGACAAAGTTCCAAGTATATTCTTTGATTATGCTATGTATAATATTTTTTAGATATTTACTTCCAATTGACACTTTTTTTGACTGCGGAAATTCTCCCAGAAGAATCTCATTAATTCTTAATAAAGACAAAAATATTTAATATGCCTCATAAGACCCCACATAGTCTACACTCTACCGACACTTGCATCTCATCTCGCACCTGTATCCTCTAGTTCCCCAGGCTCTAACTGCTTAGAGTTATCGCGCCCAAACCATAGTCTTTCAGGATATATGCTCTTTAGACTCGGTATTCTTCTTGCCAAGGAAGTTCTTCCCATTCCTTTCCTATTTAACTCATCCTTTCAGGTTTAAAACACTCATGAACTGGGATGTGTCCCCTTTAAAGTCTTTATCAAGGTTGTATAGGTATGGTTTTATTTATATGTATACTATTTTGCTTAATAATATAAGCAAACATACTAATAATCCAATTTGTAATTCTTACTAATATTCTATTGAGTACCCTGCATTTGCTGAGCACAATGTAGGTGTAAAAACATAATGGATTAAGAAATTACAAATTTACAAAATCTGCAAATGTTTGAACGATGCACCATGGGTTAAACATGAAAGTGGGTGTGTAATCCTTTGAAAGACTTTGGGATTCAAAGTTAAGATTCACAGATTCAGTTATATTTCTGGTATCTTTGAAGTATGTACCTATGTTGAAGTCATTTAATCATTCTGTACCTGAGTAAAGTGAGATTAATTATAAGGCCCCCCCCCAACAAGACTTCTTTTCAGTCACTTTACAAATGTATATGGAACATCTACCATGTGTCAGACACGGCCCTTGGAAGGGAAAAATGAGACATAAATCCCTGTTCTCTAGGAATTTTCACTATTGCTATGAGTGTTAAACTGGAAAATATAAAAAAGTAGTGCCCAAATCAAAAATATTATATAAATAGTAGATATATTTTCTTAAGTAAGTAGTATTAATGTTACTGGTTTTTTGCTCACCTTTATGTTTGTGATTAATGTTTATATACTACAAGTCTTTATCATTACCATATTTTAAAATTTATTTTTCCCCTTATTTATCAAATACATAACTGATACTTAACATATACTGGTAATTGTATTAAGTGCTTTTCCTGTGGTACTTCATTTAATTTTTACAAGTAAATAATAGGGTACCTGGTATTACAGCCTCTGTGCACAGATGAGCAAATCAAAGCAAATGGCAGTTAAATCATTTTTCCAAGACCAATCAAAAAAGAAATGGTAGAAAAAAGATTATTACTCAGACTATTTTAATCCAGTTCTTGCTTCTTAACATTTATGCTAGGTAGCTTTACAATGGTTGTTAATGTTAATGCATAATTCATAATACATAAATCATAATTAATGATAGTAAGAAAGTCTTATTTTTTATTTTAAGTATGCTGCTGTTTTTGCAATAGCTCCTCAGCATGTAAAGATTTGTTATACAAATGTTATAAATGACCTACTAATTACTCTCGTTTCTATTTTTTAGAAATATTGTATTTGTTAACTATTAGATTCACTGAACAAATGAAAAGAAAGAAAGTCACACTGAGAATACGTAAGATCTAACCTTTTAAAAATTTTAATACTTTTAGAGTATAAAAGAACCTTTCTTGGTTCAAGGAAAGCTTCAAAATCTTGGCTATTTTGTTGATAAATAAGAAATGCTAATCAGAGTTAGATTGTTGTTTGAAATAGACACAAAACAATCATGCAGTTGCCTTTACTTTTACTTCCATATTGAATACACAATAATTCTCAGCACTTGAAAAAGAGGAGGAAAGACGGCCATGTTAGACATTTATTTTACCTAGATTATGTGCTATCGAAATTTGAAGGTTAATGGCGATGACGATGATAGCTTCTGCTCAGGATGTAAAAAGTTGGAAAGATCATTACTTTCAGCCTAACAATGAGTAAAGTTCGGATAAACAACAAAAGTATAACTTTCCTTAAACCCATCAGAGAGCTGAGGTTGTGGTGTAGCCAAGTATCCTAAAAAAGCAAAAAGAGGCAGCTCCCCACCTCCCACAGTTAGAAGGTACATGCGCATTGTCACCCCTTGGCAAAACGTGGGCAGAAGAGGTTCCAACTGCCACACAGAGTAAATAGAAATCACATAAAATTTTAACAAATGGGTAAAGGCAGAATGTACACTAATGTGAAAATACCTAGGGGCTGTGGTGGGGAACAGACACAAGAGGAGTTCATACTCTCTGGCAGGCTCTTTTTCACGACTTCCACTGAGCTCTGAGGAGAAACGTTGGGAAGATTCTACTTGGGAGGTTGACACATAGCAAAATTAATAGTGGAAAAGGTATGAATTCCTAATCCCATGTCCAGACTCTTCCCTCAAATGGAGCTAAAGCCTTTCTCCACCTGGGAAGGGGCAGCAAACTCTGTCACATGTCACTTCCAGGACTCAGGTGTAGACCCATGTTGCTGGGAGAAAGGGAAAAGAAATCCTCTGAGCCTGGGATGGGGAGGAAACAGTACTGGACTTCAGGATCCTGTACTAGTACCAGGAGATGTCTCCTCCCTCTGGGAGACGAGCAGGACAATCTCTCTGGCACAAGACCCGCCACAGTTATGAGGCAGACAGTGTTTTCCACAATGAAGAGGGATGCCAACACTGAGAAATCCCACCACTGAAGCTGAAGAACAATACTCACAAGTGGGTAGGACCAGGATAAGAGGGAACAAACTTTGTCTCCCACAACAAGTCCCTAAATAGCCCATGAGTCAAAGAAAGAGTCATTATGGGAATTAGAAAATATTTTGAAATTAATGAAAATGAAAACACAATATATCCAAATTTGTGAACCCCAACTAAAGCAGTGCTTAAAGAGAAATTTATGACATTAAATGTTTATATTAGAAAAGAAGATTGACATAGCTAACATTTAAGAAATTAGGAAAATAGGAGGAAATTAAACCCAAAGCAGACAAAAGGAAAGAAACCAAAGAAGTAAGGGCAGAAATTAATGAAATTAAAGACAAAAAAACAATAAAGAAAATCAATTCAACCAAAAGCTCATTTTTTGAAAACAGTAATAATTTTGATAAACCTATAACAAGATTAATCAAGACAAAAGAGAAAAGACAAAAATTACCAATATCAGCAATAAAAGAGGGGCCATCACTATAGATGCTACAAATAATAAAGGAAAGATTGTTATGCCTAACTTTATGTCAATAAATTAGACAACTTAAATGAAACAGGCAAATTCCTTGAAAGACACAAAGTAGCAATGCATACTCAAAAAGAAATTGATTTTTTTTTTTTTTTGGTAAGGAACATTGGCCCTGAGCTAACATCCATTCCAATCTTCCTCTATTTTTTTTGTATGTGGCATGCTGCCACAGCATGGCTTGATGAGCAGCGTATAGGTTTGTGCCTGGGATCCAAACCCTCAATCCCTGGGCTGCCAAAGTGGAGCACATGAACTCAACCACTATGCCACCAGGCTGGCCCCAAAGAAATTGATAATCTAAATAGCCCTATATTTATTTAAAAAATTCAATTCTTAGTTAAAAATATTCCCACAAATAAAAATATCATAGCTAAATGGCTTCAGTGGTAAATTCAGCCAAATATTTAAGGGGGAAATTATATCAGTTCTGCACACTCTTCCAGAAAGTAGACTAGGAAGGAACACTTATTTTATGAGGTCAACGTTACCTTGATGTCAAAATCAGAGAGGAAGAGGTAAAAAAGAAAAGAACAACCACACATCAGTATTCTTCATGAACATAGGCTCAGACATCCCCAACAAAAATATTAGCAAATTAAATATGGTGATATATTAAGTAAGTATAATGTATTATGATTAAGTGGGCTTGGTCCTGGAAATACGTGGCAGGTTCAACATTCAAAAAGCAAATAATTTATTTAAACACATCAACATACTAAAGGAGAAAACCTATACAATTATCTTAATAGATGCAAAAGAAGCACTTGACAAAATTTAACATATGCCCATAAAAGAAGTCTCTAGGCAAATTAGGAATCAAAGTAAACTTCCACAATCTGCTAAAGGATCTAAGAGGATATAAAAGATAAGCCTGCCTCTACATCATGCTTAATGATAAAAGAATGAATGCTCTCCTCTAGTGTCAGGAAAAAGTCAAGGGTATCACTTTCACTAGTTCTATTCAACATCTAGGGAGTTTATATCACTGCACCAAGGCAGAAAAAGGAGAGAGTTTAGATTTGAACATTTAAAAAAATTCAGATCTTCAAAAGACACATTTAAATAAATGAACAAAGAAGTTAGACACTAGGAGAAAATAAACACAAAACGTATCTGTATATTATAATTTAGATACAGTAAAATTCACTGCACACCCATACAGATATACTCCCAACTCAGTGATAAGAATAAAAATACAACCCAATTGAAAAAGTGGGCACAGAAGATATATAGATGACATATAAGCAGAGGAACAGGTCCTCAACATCATCGATCATCATTAAGAAAATGTAGATTAAAACCCCAATTATTTACCTTTACATACCCACTAGAATTGTCAAATTAAAAAAAACCCCTGAAAATAATAACTGCTGATTAGAATGAAAAACAAGGGGAACTTTCAGCATTGTTAGTGGGAGTTCAACATGGTATAACCACTTTGAAAAGCAGTCTGTCTAATTCTTAGCAAGTTAAACATGTATTTACCATATGCTCCAGCAATCCCACCCATAAGTATTACTCAACTACGTAAGAATATTGATGTCCACACACAATCCTTTATTTGAATATTTATAGTGATTTTCTTCATAAATGCCAAAAACTGATAACAGTCTAAATGTTCTTGAACAAATGGATAGATAAAGTGTAGGGGAGGAAGACATTTCCTCTACCCTCTCTGGGTTCATCTGGCCAGAGAACAAATTAAATTCACATGAGACAGAATAACAGTAGAAAATTACACAAAGCTTTATAACATGTATACATGGGAGAGGCTCAGGCAAGCTGAGCAACTCGCCAAAATGGCTGAAGCCCCCACCTTAAATATCATATTCAGCTAACGACATTCAGCTAATGACAAAGGAGGATGTTGGGGGTGGAGGGGGAGCCAATCATGGGAGATTACCACACAAGTACAGTAAACAAATGCAGATTTAAGTCCTTGCCTTTGGCATTGATTAAGAGTTTCTAGAGATAAGGTCATCCTCCTCTTCCTGGTACAGAGAGGGAGGCACCTTTACAGATGGAGATTTCCTTTAGAATGTAAATGTCTCCTAACAAAGGGCAAGCAAGTTCCACCCCTCAGTCGTTTTTCTGTCTGAAGTTTATTAAAAGCAACCAGCCCCAAATAATCCTCATGCCAAAGAGACATATCTTGGGGTGGCCAATTCCAGGCCCCCACAAAAGCAATTGCTGTGTATTCATGCATTGGACTACTACTCAGCAATACAAAGGAACAAACTATTGATACTTGGATTAATCTCAAACACTTTATGCTCAGCTAAGGTAGACAGATTTAAAAAGTGGCATTTTTTTGGATTCTATTTTTATGATCTGCTAGGATGGTAAAACTATAGGGACAGAAAATATTTCAGAGGTTACCAGGGTAGAGTTTAAATCATGGGATTTACTACCAAGCGTCACAAGGAAATTTTGGAGTGTTGGAATTGCTATGTATTTGATTGTGATGACAATTACATGACTATAAGTGTTTGCTACAATTCAATAGAATTTAATACTTAAAAAATGATGAATCTTACTGCATATAAGTTATAATAAAGCTGACTCTTAAAAATGGCATATATAACACAGCCAAATCTAGCAACAGTGATTAAAAAGCTAAATTATAGTATCTAGAAATTAGCATTGAAGGGTTAAAACTCTTTTCTGCTAAGATTTACGTGATATTTATTTGATGAACAGAGGTTTTCAAATTGTAGTTCCAGATTTTCTGCAGGGAGGAGTAATTTGGATATAATTTGTTGCTTAGAAATAAATTCTAGAAGGTGACTATCACGGGTGTGTTATTTGTAAAATACTCAAGAGAAACATAATACAAGCTAAACTGGAGATTCTGCTTGTTAAAGAATTCTTGAATAATATAAATTCCAGATGACTTATTAACAGAAAAAATAATACATAAATAAAATATCCACACCCACCACTGACCCGTATTTAAATGGTTGAAATCGGACTCTTAATTTACTCAGAGTTCTACCACATCTAATTAACACATTTTCAAGTAACAAGTGCATCAGCATGTGAGTAGGATATGTCTGTCAGCTTAGGTCTTAAAGGCGCTTTTGATCTGCCCAATTTCTGGAATTTAGCAGATATGCATCATTACAGCCGTCAGGAGCCTTCACTTCATTATGTGGATTTGAACTATGGGTGATGGCAACTACAATTTAAGTGACATAACATACTTTTTTAAAATCAGAAAATAAATATTTAACTAAAATATTCATTTAAAACATAACAGATACGTTTATGAGAAATGTCTAGTTCTAAAGATAAATATCAGTGTGGAATTATACAAACTGAATGAGAGTACTCCCAGTTGATGACCATTAAGTCAGGCAATGGGATGTGAAAAGCAGAGGAAGCTTATTAGTTTATGTGGGGATGGTAGGATTGCTTTCTCTGTTTACAAAAATAAAGCAGAGGATTAAGTCCTATCAGCTTCCAGGGCTTGTTTCCTTAGGGAATATTGGAGACTGTACCTGTTACCTAGGTGTCCTCAGAAGTGGCAAATTTTCCAGCCACATAATTTGTTCTGTTGACAGTGGAAGGATGATCAACGTCCACTCTCTCGTGTAACACAGAAGCCCACCGGCAAAACAGAATTCTGGAGGGACAGGCAGTGTGGGGTCTCTTTCAGCCATGCCTATCAAGGTATGAGTGCTTCAGCAAAAATTGTGGGAAAAGGCTGGCATTTCTGAAGGACTATCTTCAACGTAAGATGAAATATCTCATATCCATATCCTTAACTATGTAATAGCAGTGAACCTGCAAAGTAGATTCTGATAAATCTACATCTGGACTATTCATTAATAAAAAATACTACAACAGCACAGAAGACTTTTCTATATAAAATAATTGATTGCTGTAACCCCACTAACAGGAGTATTGGATATTTTCTTATCTGACTTGTTTATTTTAAGAAAGATATTCACAAATTATTTTTATTTTTTATAAGCAGATTTTTTCATTAAATAAAAAGTAAATGTCTTTACCCAAAACCCAACAAAGTTCTAATAAAGTTTTGGAGAGACAAATTATACCTTTCAGGGAAAAAATACAGGAATCAGAATGTTAAAAAAGAAAATCCTCCTCCATTAAGGGAGAAAACAATGTTGTCAATAATTATAACCATTTTCACATAAAACATGTGAAGGGGTAATTGTCACATCTTATTTTGAAAGCAGTTGAGTCAATCTTAGGCTGTGGGTTGGCGTGTGGGAGGAAGGGTAACTTCAGCTATTCAGAGTCCATTGGTGTGGAATGGGGTCAACTGAATTGGTCACAAATGGCCCATCTGGTCCCTATGTCTTATATACCATCACACTGGCTAACACGTATGAAATGCCTGGTTGACTGAAATGTGTTTGCCACGCCTATTTAGTTGTAATTGCAAGATACAAATAGACATTGACAAATGTCCCTTGTCCACTTTTGAAGATGATTTCACGTCAATAAACTGAAAAAGTGAAATCTGATACCTAATGGGGCAATTTATGAGATCACTGAAACGTATTCCATTCTCAGTAAGGCCTGTTCTACATCATATAACTCTCTGAGCTCTATTCTGCAGTGATTCTTTACAACCCACTTGTTTCCCCAGAGCACTTGACTTATATATTGACTCACTAATCCTCGCTAACATTGCAGTGATTCAAACAGAACATATTATGGGTCCTTTTTCTAGGATGAATAGGTGGAGCAACATAAGGTTTAGCTAGCGTCACAGCTCACACCGTTATACAGAGTTGGAATTAAATTCCATGACAGCTTCTGGTTCCAACTTCCATTACCCTTTTCTACAAAGATGCTAAAGTGCTAAATAGAATATTAAATCTTCTAAACCTTGTAATGAAGTTCCTTGTATTGTATTAATACCAGTGTAATTGTTTTTAAATTATTGGTCTCATGTAAAGATATCATAGATAGTATTATTAAAATGACTTTGAACACAAAGTTTAGTAAAGTTAGATTACAAGTAATTTATATATAATGCTACTACATATTAGTTTTTAACATAATCTTTGCTAAATTTTAAAATACAGATACGATGACAGTAAACTCTTTAAAAATAGATATTTATGAATAACTGCATGCACTTGTGGGCACATGTTAATTTAAGTAAACATGCTATTTATGTAACAGGCAAAGCTTTTTTATTGATAGATTGATGAATCAGAGATAGATGGATAGATAGATAGATAGATAGATAGATAGACAGATAGATAGATAGATAGACGATAGCAAGTTTGGGTTCCCTTAAAAAATGCTACACGAACAGCACCTTACAGAGAATGCACCTCAGTATCTCCTAGTTCCATTAAGCAGTGTTGGGGGAGTAGGGATTTGTAACGGGGAATGGGAGGGTAGTGTGGAGTGTCTAAGCAGAAAACCAGAAAGTAGATTGAGACATTGTCACCTCCCTTCACAAATTTCCCTGGACTGCATGCTTTATGGAAAAATGCAGAATTTCCCATGTTACTCATGTTACTACTCTTTGAGTAGAAAGCCAATATATCTGTTGAGAAATTGCAGCCTAAACTAAGCACTCACAGAAGGATGTGATGGAGATGATGAGGCCATGCTGTGCCAATGGAAGCCAAGTTGGGGACAATTCTGTCAAGGGGAGGGGCAACTACCAAGATCACAAACATTTCAGCACTCCAGCCTCTGTGACAGCATGATGTAAAATATTTACAGTAGGCAAGATACAACCCCATGGCCGCTGATGTGGCACAGAAGACAGTGCCGTAACCCGTAATCAGACCATCCTCTATTGCCATTGGACAGAATGACGCCTGAAAGAGGTGTGAATTACTTTTATTACATTGAAAGGAAAGATATTATTGCTCTATTAATAAATTGTTGATTTTTTAATGTTTTTGATATTCAAAATAGCAATTTTATGTAGTTCAAATTTATAATTTCATGAGGGAATTTGCCCAGGCTGAACTGAATTCTGGGAGTTGGCTGGATGCAGATGTGTCAGCATGGGTGTGAGTTATGGTGCCTCCCAGCCTGAGTCCTACAGCCCCAGACAACACAGCGCAGGCCCAGGCTGTCTCTTCACTGACTCGTCCCAGTGGACAGATTCCCCACTGACTCTCTGGTTACTCCATGTGGTCAAATGATTATTCTTGTGTCAATAATGAAAATAACTCAAAGGGTAATTGTTGTTGCCTCCCCTGGCCTGCATTGGCTTCCTATGGTTCCTCCTTAGATTTTACTCCGAAATACTGTTTGGGGCCTGACAAAGGACTTGTGTCTAGATGGAGGGAGAAACGAAAGGGAATTCATTCTACCAAAGAGAAAGTCGAGCTGTAAGAGCAGCGCCTCACATGAACTCAACGAGTTCTTTCAGAAGAGACCCCATAGAATTTTCTTTCTCCTGTGTCTTGAGACACATAAAGCACTAAACAGTGTTTACTGATATGCTAACTTTAAGGGCCCCAAGTGCTAGAAACTTTATATTTTTATTAATAATTCTATTTACCATAAAATTTATTGTATGCACTTTGAACTTCAACCTTTTTTTCAGACATTATTTCATCCCTTAATGTATTTTGCAAGTTTCTCACGTTTACATTAGAACAGGTGTTACCAGAATATAGTACTAACTGTATTATTCCTAAAGCTATAAAGTTCACACCAAGAAACTTTATACTTCAGGTAGATGCCTTTTAAATATAAGTGTTTATCTTACTTTCAGCAAAAACTTTCATCAACTTAAAAAAAGGAGTTACTCGCCATAATCATGGGGCCATAAGAATAACCTAAATTGAATTGAATCCAGAGTTCCCTGGTATGTACTTCACTCCTCTTTTGAGTTATTTACAATAGTTTTAAAACTGAGTGCACAATCAAATACTATTAAAAATTGCATTTGCACAACCAATTATAAAGTGTTGTTGTCACCTCGCACATGTGGGATGGATGCCCCCAACCAAAATTTGGTTTGATTACTCAGACTGATATCACTGTATATGCACCAAGAAGATAGAAAAAGTTTTATTGCTTAACAAGGCTTTTGCAGAAAGTAGGACAGGCTCCCAACAGGTTCAAAAATGGCTTGCGTGAGCAGAGATAACGAGTGAGTTATATCCGTCTAAAAGATATAACATATTTCCTTATGCATACTGATAAAAATGTGGGGTTTTTTTTGGTTTGTTTCTTATTCTTTTTTTTTTAATTGAGGTGCAATTGGCATATAACATAACGGTAGCTCCAGGTGTACAACATACTGATTCAATATTTGCATACACTGTGACATGGTTGCCACAATAAGTCTAGTTAACATCTGTCACCATACATTATTATAGAAATGTTTTTTCTTTTTTTCTTGTGATGAAAACTTTTAAGATCTACTGTCTTAGCAATTCAGTGTGTATTCCAAAACAGTATGTTTCCTACTCTTTTTAAACCTCATATCATTTTCCCCCAAAAGTTCTATTCCATTTTATAATTGACCTGGTGTCCGAATTTCTCCAAATAAATGCATGCAGATTACATTCTAAAGATGCAAAAAAACAAAACCAAAAGAGCAAAATACAACGCAGTTAATTTATGTTAAATAATCTCTGAAACTATATTTTTTGTTTAATAATGTGTAATATTGAAGTGATTTATTACAAGAAAGTAAATTATAAAAATATAAATTAAAGTTTTCCAAGTACTTTCTTTTAACATAGAGATTCATTTTTCCAATTAGTCAAAATCTTTTTGATTTCCTTTAAAAATGCATACTTGTTTCACTTTATTATCACTTCTTTGTTATAAAATCTACTTATATTACATTTATTCTATAAGGAATATAATCTCTAAGCATAGAATCAGTAATCATGTAAATATAACTTCTTTAGAATATATATGAAATAATGGCTATATTGTGAATGCAAATCTTTTATACACGTCTTTTTTCGGTGGTGTTGTAATTTTTTTTTTTTGAGGAAGATTAGCCCTGAGCTAACATCTGCCAATCCTCCTCTTTTTGCTGAGTAAGACTGGCCCTGAGCTAACATCTGTGCCCATCTTCCTCTATTTCATATGTGGGACGCCTGCCACAGCATGGCTTGATAAGCGGTGTGTAGCTCCACACCCAGGATCTGAACTGGCTAAACCTGGGCCGCCAAAGTGGAATGTGCAAACTAAACCGCTGCGCCACCAGGCCAGCCCCTACACTTTGTCTTTTGAAGTCAACTTATGCAGTTAATGCTAAATTAAAATTTTTTCTTGCTCATAAACCTATTAATTTTTCAATTTTCTTATATATTCTGCATTCTAAACCTCAGTAAATGTTATTATTTATATAAAAGGTTCTCTTTTGTAAAACCAGCTATTTTTAGTGAAGCAAGTTATTCTATTTAACAAACATTGTCATGAAATCTATTTATCTTTGATTTTTTTCTCTTCTTGAATAGTCATTGCAAAATATCTTAATAAAAGTAAAATCATTCAAACCTACAGGATTCTTCTTTCCATAGCTAGATTTGCAGCAAGTGATAATGTACAGTACTATATTTTTCTGTTAATGGGAGTCAATAAAATTTTTACAGTATGGAAATTAGGGATATGCTTCAGTAAAATATATGCTAGGAGATAGAGTTCCCTTGCTAAATTAAGATCCTCTTTGACAAAGACATATTTGTATTTTTTAACTCACATCCAGTTCCTGCTTTGTAAGAATTTTTTAAGGAGATATTTTCCCGAAATTTAGTTCCTTCATCAATTCCTCGAGTGACATATGTGTCATAAATGTGATTGCAATTTTACAGTCTAATTAAAGATGAGGAATTGCAATTGAACGTGAATGAAAAATGAAAAGACAATGTTAAGTACATTTTCTTTGAATTTGTCACATATTCTGGATGCTGCTAGGGCTTGGGTAGCATTTCAGGTACACGTATGCTCATTCTTAACCCTGGGCGCATCACACACATGTTATTAAATGCACTTCTAGTAAAACTCCTGTTTCCGGTAATGTCTTCTCTCCCCACTCTTTGTCTCCACTTATACCGCAGCGCTTTCCTGATTGTTATCCTCACGCTCTTCATTTACCCCCTTCTTGAAAAATTCTGCGGCCAGTTTCTGTTGTAATTTTCTTTGACCTCTCCAATGTTTATACTCCAGTCCTCTTTGCTCTCTCATTCTTACAAATGTTCCTCTCCCCTCAAACATTCTATTACTCACTCTTTGTTTTCCAGGTCCTCTCTACCTCTGTTGGAACCCTGTTTCTATCTTGGTATCAGCTTGTCTTCACCACTCTCCCAGTCTTACTTTTTGGCCACTGCTCTTCTGTAACTGCACGCTTTCCTCAAAGATCCAGACTTGTCACAAGATGGCAATGAATTCCTCTGGCTCTTTCTCTCTTAAATCAAATAACTCAGTTCCAATCGCTGTTAGAAATGAAAGTTCTTAGCTCCAACTATCTGCAGGCAGTTGGACATTTCAAGAAATATAATAGGTTGAACTCATTATTTTCCTTCTAAATAAATTCAAATGCAAAATCGTAGTCCATTCCTGTCATTCTCCCCCCACACACAAAATCAGTTCTTAGAACTCGTCTTCGTTGTATCTTCCTAGTTATTTCTTGGCCACTGCCTTGGCTCTGGCCCCACATTTCTCCACTTGGACTCCATTCTCTCTGCTGCTACCAAGATAATCTTCCTGAATTATAGTTCTCAGCTCAACATTTCCTTACCTCACAATTTCTTAGCCTTACACTTAAGAAACTTTATAACCCAGCAATCCAATATTCTTTTCATGCTCTTTCTTCTACTTTTTTATACATTCCTACATGGCAACCAAGGTGAAGTTTTTCTTTTTACTGTACATGCCCCCAGTTTACTCAAAAGGTTGAAGTTGTTCTTTATAATTTCTCCTCCATTTATTTCTGACTTTTCAAAAATCAGTAACATTTCAAAGCCTAAAACGTATTATCTAAATCATTGATTTCTCCTTCATAATATTCTTCCAGATTATCTGCTAGAAGTGATCTTTCTTGTGACTCAATTTTAGCATTTCTTTGCTTACCTATTGTAAAGAATATTTTTGTTGTTATCTAACAATTATTTATGCATATGAGATTTCTTCTACTCAGTTATAAATTATTGAAAGCCCTTTGGTAGCAAATCCATTATTTTACCCCTTACCCCATTTGAATGTAGAATGATCTCAATATATATATTTGATTGATTGAATCGAGTGATACAAAACAACTTACCTTATTATAATCTGGGTTTAATTTTGCATTTATCTCATTGCCTAGCAGAGTAGAGTCTACTTCCTGAATTCTTACTAAAAATTTAATTAATAAAAAATTATTTTATTTGTAAAATTTGAAAGTAGATTAAAGATATAATTAATTTGGATTTTTTCATTTTAGTGGTAATCATATGATATATAACTCCAAATCTCTCCTTTTGAGAACAAATCACATAATTTTGAAGGAAAATGAAATTAGTAATTTGTCAACATATAAATGGATCTACTGATGAAGAAAAATAGCACTTAATCATAATTAAAAAAGAGATTGTACTAAAAAAATAATAACTATTGGTATTCTTCGTTACTCTTCAGAACAATCTTCTGAATTCTTAGTAACAAGTACACTCTTCAACTCATTAAATATCATAAGAAATTTCTCCTTCATTAAGTATGCCCCAAAGGGCTTAAACCTTTCTATCAATATAAAATCCAATATTACTAAAGCAGATTAACTATGAGCAGTAACAAAATAAAGGTAGTCTCAATTCACATGGGATCTTCATAAAGATATAGAGGTAGATTTTCCTAAATACATTGTAAATAATACCTTTGAGAAAAGTCATCAAATAAATTTTATATTTTAATTTCTTTAGAAAACATTCATAAAAGAAAGACAAGTCTTATACATAATTTTAAAATTTTAGTTTGGATGTTACATTTTTATAACTTGAATTAGGAAATACATTATTCATGTAAGTTGTCTTATAGACTATCTTTCTAAATTTTGGTGAAGCTCAAATGAGTTTTCCAGTGTTCTCTGCTTTCTTTGGATTTTTTAGTTTTCAGAATTAATCTTATAAAGAAATGGAAAAGGCAGGCATCAACTTGTTATGTTAGAGGAGGAGCACCCAAATAATTCTTGTGATCTAAACTATTTTCCCTCTTAACCTCCCACAGTGCCCTGATCTGGCTTTGGAGAAATAGGTTGTGGTAGTCCTCTCCCTTCATGCTGCATGGGGGGTCTTTCAACTGTTCCTGTGTGTGTTATGTGGAAGGGACAGGCATAGATGAGACCTCTGAGAGGAGAACCCTTGTTAAGTGGCCAGTGCCCCATTCTGTGACATCTGTTAGCGGCTGCCCACTTGCCTGGTTACTGTATTGCTATGTTCTCTGCCCGGTACAGAGGCAGAGAATCAGGGGGTTTTGGTGGTGTAGTTGTTGTTTTAACTTGTTTATATTTATTTATTTTGAGGAAGATTAGCCCTGAGCTAACGTCTTGCTGCCAATCTTCCTCTTTTGCTGAGGAAGACTGGCCCTGAGCTAACATCCATGTCCATCTTCCTCTACTTTATATGTGGGACGCCTACCACAGCATGGCTTGCCAAGTGGTGCCACGTCTGCACCTGGGATCCGAACCGGTGAACCCCGAAGTGGAACATGTGAACTTTACTGCTGCACCACTGGGCTGACCCCTAACTTGTTTATATTTTTAGCCTTACTGAATCCTGTTTGGCCACAAGTGGGTAAAAAGTAAACTAACTGAGTACATTCTAGGGAGTATTCTGGCTTGCCTGGTTTATTCTTCTATTTTTAGTCCTAGGGAGTTTTTCTCTAGCCTTGTTTTATCCGTCCTTCCATGCTAGCCAGACTCTGCTTATGATTCATCAGCTCTGTTGCCTCAGATGTCAACCAGGTGATAATGTGGTCTTTTTTTCTCCCTTTGACTCACATTAAGCCTTGAGTGGCCTCATGGAAATGAATACAAAGTGGATACTTCAATGCAACATTGTGTCTTCCTTTGAAAATTTCACTCATTTTTCTCCTAAATGAGCTTAACTCTTAAGCATCTCAGGGCTATAAGAATTGCAAATCTTACGTGTATCACCAAAGAATACACATTGCTCTTACTAACAGATTGGAGTCTTTTTCAATGGAAAATAATAATGCTAAGTATAGATTTACTAATATCCTCTATAGTTTTCATTATGAAGGATTCTCACATTAAGGAAAAAAGGGCTCTATAGAGACTAAGGTCTCTATGTGAATTGACACTGTCTTCAAATTTAGTCTTTTGATAATTTAATCTCGTCTCTCAGCAGCATCTTACTGCTGAGACTCGAAAGGTAAATGGGAGTTATCCTGGTAGGAAAGTTGCTGTGAAACGTTCACGGGAGACTCAAAGTCTTTACTGCAAACTCTTTACCAGTCCAAGCCCAAATCTGCTTCCCTAGACTAGTACAAAATCCTGCCTTCCACTTTGCCCTTCTCTCACCAATTCAGCCTTGTGCGGAGAAGCGCTCTTTAAAAAATGTAAATTAGATCCTTTCATTTCCCTGCTTAAACCCTTCAGAGGGTTTTCACTGCTCCTAAAATCTACACTTCCCTGCATGATCAATAAGGCTGATTAACCTCATTCTGCCTAATTCTCCAACTCACTCCTTACTCCTGAGACTCCACTCAATCTAGTCCTGCCCCACTGACATCCTTTTTCAGTTCCTGAATAAAGCCAAACCTTTTGTAGCCTCCAAGTTTTTACATCAGCTCTCTTCACACAGCCGCTCACAGGCTGACTCCTTCTAGCCTTTCAGCTGAGACGTCACAGCCTTAGAGAGGCCTTCCATTTTTAATCACAAAAGTAAATCCAATTAAGCACGTGCACGCACACACACACACAGATGTGGTATTAGCTGATTTTCGTAACGAAATACATACCCAAAAGGAAGGATTGCGCTTGATCTACTTGTCAATTTACAAAATAAAAATCACGGTTTCTTCTTCATCTTTCCCTCTGTTTTGTTCGTGTCCAGTTCACCCTAAACCAGCGTCTACGTCACCTGACGGTTGTCCATTCCTAAGGCCTTGACGCCTCAACGTACATATCCAGTCGGAAGAAGTCCTACACTGCAATTAGCTTTGGTGAAAACGCGAAAGTAACCTTCCCCCAAACCCTCGGAAAGCTCCCCATCGCCCTGAACCAATCACTGCTTCCAAGGGCTTGGCGCAGGGCGCAGAGCGTTACCTAATGAGGCCAGTCCCGCAGCTTGGGAGCGAGGAAGCCCTGAAGCCTCGAAAGCATCTGGAATCCTGATGGGGCCGGGGCCATCTGACTGAGAACTGTGAACAGGGGCAAGACGCCAAAAAACAGAAAACGTTGTGTCTGGTCTGTCTTTCCTGCTTACTTTCAATTTTACTGCTGTTAATGATCTCTCTCCCTCCGAAATGGGCAGGACCTTGTGCGCCTTCCTTCACCCTTGTACCCTCCAGCACCTAGGATATTTACACAGCTTTTGAGTTGAAGCTAATAGAGGGCAAGGGATAATACAGCAAGTTTATTTATCTTGAGTTGACTACATTAAGTTTTTTGGCATCTTACAGAAATGAAAGGAAAATAGAGATTAAGTTTGTAAAAAATGAAGTCCTGTTTTCTTTCTCACCTGGGATTTTTAATTATTTTTTTTCAAAAAAATATCATACCTGCTACATATGATACCCAAAGAACTGAATGAGCCCCAGAAAAAAAATGTGATCTGAACATGAGGATGTTCAAAAACTGCTAATAAGTACAAGGCAGAAATGTAGTTAACAGGGTATGATGGTTAATTTTATGCATCAACTGGAAGGTGTTTTGGGATGAGATTAACACTTAAATGGGTGAACTTTGAGTCAAAGAGATTGCCCTTCATAATGTGGGTAGGCCTCATCCAATCAATCGAAGGCCTGAATAGAACAAAAACACTGGCCTCCCTGAGCAAGAGAAATTCTCCAGCCCACTGCCTCCTGGCTAGATCTGGACCATCGGCTCTCCTGAGTCTCTGCCTTCCAGCCCACACTGCTGATTTGGACTTGCTGGCCTCTGTCATCAATGAGCCAATTCCTCATAATAAATCTCTTTCTATGTATGTAATTCACATTCTATTTGTTCCTTTTCTTGGAGAACCCTAAGTAATACACAGGGATTAATCCAATTTTATTTAACTGTCAAATGACAGATTATCATCGCTTGATATTTGCTATCTTATGTTGAGATACACTACACATTTAAGATATAAGGAAATTCAAAATGATTAGATAAACTCATATGAAATTTTTATAAGAAGTTGCTAATGAAGAATTGAGATGCGTTCAATATATCTTACGTTGATACTACTTGATGTCATTGGTACACCCGTATCTTTCCATAAAACAGTCCTAGAAATCTCTGTCAAGAATGAAGTTAGGATTAGAAGGATCATTTGTGTAACCCAGTACGGTGCTTCCTGTGCTCACACAAGATGATTTCATTTGGCAGAAAGATCTATGCCGCCAGTAAGAACACAGGGCAGATGACAGATGCTGCTAACCACTGATGGGGTCACTGTTCAGATAGGAAGCAAGGCTCAGAAATGAGCTGCTTCATGCACTCAGCTCTCCCCGACAGACCAACAGCCCCATAGATCAATTCCGTCAATTTTGTCCATGTCCAAATCATCTGTGGAGAAATTAAACCATTTTTGTCTTATATTAGACTAAAATATTAGCAGAATCTGGAAGTTTAAAAATTTGCTGTATTAAATCTATTATGTAAGATTATTTTATTACACTTTGAAGCATGATAAATGTTGCAAAGTCATTCTGCTGATGAATAAAAACTTTTTAAAAGAATGATTATTTGAATATTGGCAAGATGATGCAAACATAAGAATATAATTTGCCTCATAGTACGTAGAAATTTACAATAACATATGAAAATAGAAAAAAATAAAATCTACCTCTATGAAAGACACTGCAAATGATAGCATCCAGATGGCAGAAAGTTTAAACATGGGCTGAATGATCCATTTCTATAAAAGTGTATTTTCCATCAATAAGTCTATTCTCTCTGTACGCATGCAAGGAAGGATATATAAAACGATGTTCAGTAGAGATATGCTAGACAAAAAACAAATCTGTTCTTTTAGAATTTTCCTCTTGGATCTTACATAGTGACATGTAATTTCAACAAACACGAAATAAAACATTTTAAAGCAAATTTCCCCTACTGAAATTGCTGGAACCTCACCAGTCAGATCAATGAGCTGTAAAGTGAACTCCCGTCTTTCAGCTCTCAAGCCATCCCCAAGCAGACTGCATGTCCTCTCTCCACTTCTGCTCTTCTCAGACCCACTTTGATCGTCCCTTCCTTGTCACTTCTCACTTACAGTTATACCTGGATATGGTTGAAAATTTTCAAATATAATTAATGAGGAACATTTGATTCATTATGTTTCCCTCCTGGCATGTTTTCTTTTTTCTCTATTTAAAGATGAGTCAATTAAATTGACTTCTATAAGAACACAATAAAATTACTTAAATGATTTCTTGAAGAAAATACATTTTATGCTGTTTGATTTCCTGACTCCAAAATGTTGTCCTAGTCCACACACAGCCTCTTTGTATTCTAATTTTCCTTACAGACATTCAGTGGTCCGTGATAACCAAATCATGAAGGCTCTACCTTGAAGATGGGAGAATCCGTGCATTTTTGTGTAAATCCGGGATGTCGCCTGCATGATGAGATGCATTCTGGTATTGCATGACTGTGGCTAGGTAACAGAGAAAATTTGTGGTGATGTTACTTTTTTTTGGTGGGGAGAATGGCCGTGTTTCCGATATTTGAAGTACTTGACATGCAAATTCAGTCTGGGATTTGGGAAAGCCTGTGGACTTCCAAGATTCCCAGATTGCCCCTTACATAGACACCAACTGCTACACTGACACACTGACGTGATAGATCCCATTCTCAGCACTTTCCTAGCTGAGAAAATGAGTGCAGGACATCTGTGTTTAGGCCTTGGACTGTCTTCACAAAGAGCACAGAACATTCGGTAAATGGATCATCACAATGGTCATCAAATATGTCGTCATTATTTTTCCTCTTTATCTTTTTTTTGTTAGACTCTGAGTTTGTGAAGACAGAGAGTATATCTGACTTGTTCGGGAATGTATCCCCAGTATGAGGCACAGTGCCTGTCCCAGAGCAGGTTCTGGATAAAGGTTTCTTGATTGACTAATTGAATGAGCACCTACTCTCTCTTACGCAAATTGTATCTACCCAACTTTCTTATTCATCCTGCTCCCCTTTCATAAGTATGCATTCCTCACTGCACTCTGCACAGCATATTTTCTGATCAGCTTATTTAACTGATAATAAAGCTAAAATATAGGTCTTTCTGTCCTCTTTTTCATTGCAACTGGATTTCTGCTATGCTATGAATTCAAAGACAAAACCAACAATAATTAATTGTTATATGCTAGTTCTAAGATGCTGTGCAAGGTGCTATGGAGATACAAAGATTTATAACCCATGGTAAAGTTTGCATAAAAGTCTAATCTAGCTGACATGATAAGAGTTAATCAACTGGAGAATCATATGAGAAGTAAAATATTTAAATAACAGTTCAAAACAAACATAGAAAAGCTGTAAAAATACAAAATTAATGATTTTCAGTATGAGATTTAAGTCAAAATTGCTGCAGAAATTTGAAAAATGCAATATTTTAATATTTGACACATCAGGAAGTCAGTATAGAGAAGGTGGTCACTATGATCTGTCTTGAGAATGGCTGGGGATTGTGTGAGCATGTGGGCTCGGAGATGCAGCAGCAGTCCCTTCATATTTGGAATTTGAATTCCCCTGTCTATCTTATGTAAATTTTTATTGTGTTGAATAAGCCCAAAATACAAGTTGGATTTAGACATTTTTAAACCTGAAAGAAGCTTTCTAACTATGTTGTTCTTATATCTATCAGATATTATTTTATCTTTTAGGTTCCATTTCGAAAGTGATATGTCTCTAAGTCCCAATCTCATCATTATTCTTGTTTATATTTCATTGATGTTTGTTTGGGCCGCGAAAATGACAGTTTTGTTTTTTCTGCCCAATTTCTGAATCAACCGAGAAACAGCCATAAGGGATAAGACACACCTATGCATCACTTTCATCATTGAGATAGTTGATAAAGCCCGAGGAGTCTCGGGCATGCTGGGGCAGTGAGTTTCCTAACACTGAACAAAGTAAATAGAAAAGTTTCAGATTCAGTCACATTTCATTTTTGGCAACCGCTCTTCTCCCAATCTGAGGGCCAACACTTGGATAACTTATGAGATGGAAAAGCAGCCCACAATGGGCCCTCTGTCCAGAAAGACAAATCCTGAAAACAAGGAGAAAGAAGAAGCTGAAATGTACATTTCCATTTCCTCTTTGAAATATACCAATACAAGAAATCATCCTTCTACTCAGAGTAGGATAAATGGGGGACAGCTGGGGCTAATGGGGCTCGGAGTGCTGTGCTCGAGGATAACCCTCCATATGGAAGGAAACGTCTTAAGTGGGAATAAAGGTTTCCCTGAACACTTGTACGTCTGTTTCTCTGGATCATTTGCCCCCGATGGAACGAGGATTTCTGATTGCTTTTGTTTGTTTATTTGCTTGCTGGATTTTATTTCAGAATGAAATGTATTGTAACGACAAGGTTGTTAATTTTGATGTAAGAAAAATATGGATTCAAGTCTTGGCTCAACAATTTTTTGCTCAATATTTTCCAATGGTGTTCTCTAAATGAATCATTTAAAATTGGAGAAAATTTTAGTTTTACTTCTTCCAATATAGTTAATTTGTGTACTCTTAGTCATTTCTTTGAAGAATTTAGCTAATTTAAATATATGATAATATTTAATATACTATCTTTGGTGATAATCAGTAATAAGTCTGGGAAAAATTACAAACTGGACTGTGATGGTTGTTATGGACATACAATCTGGCATAGACCAAGACCAGCCGCCAGCACTTGGGCTCTGGATTAAGACAGTGTGCAGAGCTGTGAGCATCCGCGTTGCATACAGAGGATGAACATAGATAAACTTTTGTTGCTTTAGCCACTGTGCGTTTGCATCATTTGGTGTTGTGACATGATCCACCCTATCCTAGCAGAGTATAGGCAGAGTCCTTCGTGATCCCCCATGCTTATACTTTGGCTCCATCTCCTTCCCTCATTGTATTTGTTCACATGCTATCTCCTACTTCCTTCATTTATTCATTCATTCAACAAAAGCTGGGTAACCCTCAATTATTTCAAGATCTTTGGCTAATTGTTCTTCCTTCCCAGGACAGTGTTCACATTTCTGGAAGTTTATGTTCTGCCATGGCATCAAGGAAAGCATGTGGTCATGAGTGGTGCCTGCCCATTCAGGATCTGGCTGACATCCAGACACATGTTTGGTGCTGTGGCTCTATACTGTCTGTACCAGCATCTGCTAAGATGGCTGTGATCCCAACTGGTCTGCAGAGGCTGAATCCATGCAGCTAAAACTCCTTCAGGATCTGCAAACTTTCCGTGTTACTGAACTATGTGTGTTTCTGAGTGGCACAGGAATGTTTAGCTCTTCCCTCATTCAACTCTAGGGCAAGAAAAAGTTAGGCAGGTCTGTCTCAAGCCCCTTTTCCTCTCGTTTTGCACACACTCATATTATTTCACTGTTGTCACACTAAAGTGGTGCTGGGAAATGAAAATTCTCACCTTCTAGAGCACTAGTAGGGAGTCAGGAAACAAAATCCTCTCCTCTCTCAGATTTCAACAAAATTCCCTAGACGTTGCATCACGTCCTTGCCTCAAGGACGACAAGGCTTAAGGGAGACTAGACACAGACACTCCAAGAGCACCTGCATCTATCCTTTCTCTTTCTGATTTTCTTCTTTCTCTTTCACAGTCTTAGAAATTGTAGTAATCCTTACTTAAGAGAAATAGTAATAATGCCAACATGAATTTCCGTAAATCAAAGTAATAAAATACATTTTGAGCTATTAATATAAAACTGTTAGGATTTAGAAATACAAAACACTTTCCCACAAATGATTATCAAAGCCATTAAGAAATACTACAAGGTATTTATAAAGACAGAATTGACTGTTTTTTTGGTGGGTTTTTTTTTTTTTTACCACTTTTCTCGTGTTTCTATGGCAGTAAACTCAGATTGCCTTCACTGATGCTTGATAGGAGACTTATAAGAGAAAAAAATTTAGTAAGAAAGAAAGTCACATCTATTCATAATTGCAGTTAAAGCTGACAGATAAAACATGTTTTTATCTCTATTCTATTCTCAAATCCTACTCTTATGAATATAATAGAATAAAACAGGACAAAGAGACAGGGGCAATGAGAATCTAGAGGTGACCACAGCAGATGAGGGATATCAAATTATTTGTTTATGATGCTCTGGAGGTGCACGAGTGATAACTGACTTAGGATTAAAGCTTCTTTTTTTCTAATAAGTACCCGCAGTACAGAAAGCCAACAATCTGTAAAATTATTTGTGCCACAAAATCCAAGAAAGTCTTAAGGAATTTAGGCAACAGTACCTTTGAAAGTGTGCCACTGAATGGAACTAAAAAGAGGCGAATTTATATTCGGATTTCAAACATGCTATCTCCGACCCAAACAGCCTAGTGATTGCCCACTGCACCGTGATGGAAGACAAGTGCTATTGCTAGTGGAATTTGAACAAGAGAGGTCCCAAACTTTAAGAAAACCTGCCTGGCTGAAGGAGGGAAAGAAAAAAATGCAAAAGGGAAAATAGTAGAGAGGCAATAAATTAGAAGACCTGCTGGGAGGTAAAATATTGAAATAATACAGTTTCCACATAAAATATGAAGAGGAAATTATCAAAGTAATAATAAAAGAAAATCCTGAAGGAGCCCACTGAATGCACAGCAAAATGGAAAGAAAATACCCCACCAAAGCATATCACTGTGACATTTCAGAACCCTGGACATAAAAAAGAGAATAAGAGATTGTCATTCTATATTTCCACATTATAACTTCTACGATATACATAAGAATCTGGAAAAAAGTGTCAATCCATTGTTTCCATGGATAATCATTTGTCCTCTGTGACAGATATTCTTGGATGTGTCAGGAGCCATAAGAAGTCTGTACTGGAAATCAATTTGGAAGGCAGGAGAAATTGGTTATTACACTATGCTTCAGGGTCATGGTTTTGGCTGTTGTTTAAATAAAATACTCATCTGGCTGTGTCTTCTTGGTCTAGAATTTCTTCCTGAACTTCCTTACTTATTCTCCTAACGTCACAATGCAAATGTGTTTCATAAAGCTATTCTTATCTGAAGTTCATGCTCCAGTTTGTTATTTCTAAATATTTATTGAACATCCCATCAAGATTGACTCATTGGTCCTTTAGACCCTCTGTGGTTGAAAAGGTACTCTCCCTTGCTTAGGCAATTACTAGTATTACTGAGAGCAAGAAACTAGTTGTCTCACCAATACCATTCTCTCCTTCTTATTTAGTAACAAAACACTCACATTTGTGGCAGTGTGTCCACACAAAGATTGCGTTTCCTAGACTCCATTACAGTTAGACAAGATTATGACACTAACTTTTCCTCAATGAAGTATAGACTGAATTTGTTGTGTTGGATTTCTGAAAATGGCTCTTAAAATTGGAACAGATAACTGAGAAACATTTTTTGTTGTTCTTCTTCCTTTCACTTCTTGCCTAGAAAATATGTGTAACATACCTCTTAAAGAAATTACATCTTTTTGGGGCCAGCCCAGTGGCAAAATGGTTAAGTTCACTCACTCCGCTTTGGCAGCCTGGGGTTCACAGGTTCAGATCCCAGGTGTGGACATATACACCACTCATCAAGAAATGCTGTGGCAACATCCCACATACAAAATAGACGAAGATTGACATGGATGTTAGCTCAGGGCCAATCTTCCTCACAAAAACGAAAGAAAGAAAGAAACGAAAGAAAGAAATTACATCTTTAGTTGGAAACTTGCTCACAAGGGAAACTCCAGGGCTAGGATATTTCACTGATTAATTCTACCAACCATTTAAGAACAAAATAACATCAATTCTACCCAGTTCTTCCAAAAAGTAAAAGAATAATAAACACTTCCCAAGTCATTTTGTAAGGCCAGTATTAACTTAACATCAACACAAATACACATATATATTAATCTGTGCATGTTTGAGTTAGTATCCATATTTATATTTCCCAGCTCTTTCCACTGAAGGCCCAGAAAAAATGACACCAGTGTAGCAATGAACACGGAACATGTAAAGAACCCAGATCGTGGTTTCTAAATATCATTTTCCAATAAAAGGAATCGTGGCTTCTTTGAGAAATGGCTGATTTCAGGGCTGGGCTAGGGAAAATATAAAATGTGCAAGAAAATCTTGCATTGTTAGAAAATAAGGAAGCCCTCAAAAATATGTAGAGGCAGTGGCTGGCCCAGTAGCACAGCAGTTAAGTTCACACGTTCTGCTTTGGTAGCCAGGGGTTCGCTGGTTCGGATCCCAAGTGCAGACCTATGCCCCCCTTGTCAAGCCATTCTGTGGCAGGTGTCCCACATATACAGTAGAGGAAGATGGGCATGGATGTTATCTCAGGGCCAATCTTCCTCAGCAAAAAGAGGAGGTTTGGCAGCGGATGTTAGCTCAGTGCTAATCTTCCAAAAAAAAAAAAAAAATACGTAGAGGCATATTGAAAGAGCCAACCTGAAAATCATCCCAATTGCTAAAGCTGGAACAAGTTTAGCCTATAGAATATAATACATATCCGCAAATTCATTCTAATATAAATAAATGAATAATGTTGGGAGAAATGTCAGCTTTCCCTTATAGAAGAATTCCAATTAATGAGCATAGGAATGGTGAAAACAGAAAATCACCACTATAACACCACAGTAATTGTTGCAGGTAAGGCCTGCCGACGGATGATAAAACTAGTGAACATGAGTTTGAGGAGAATAAAATGTTCCATAGTTCAAAATACACTCCACAAAAGAGGTTTCTAATTACCCATAGAAAAAATCATAATGTTATGGTAAAGAATGTGGTGGGCACTACCTTAACAAATGATCAAGGGTGATATCAAAAGCGTGACTGTCAATATCGTGTACCCCATGACAGGATGCCCTAAGAAAGCTCACTTCTTTGGTATTCTGGCCAAAAATGCATGACTTCAATCTTATCACGAGAAAACAGGGGAGAAATTCAAATTGAGGGACATTTTACAAAATAACTGACCTGCGTTCTTCAAAACCATCAAAGTCAAGAAAGACAAGGAAAGACTAAGGAACTGTTACAGATTCAAGGAAACTAAGGAGACATGACAATGAAATCTAATGTGAGATCCTGGATTGGATCCTAGAATGGAAAAATGGCTAGTGGAAAATGCATGGACCTTGAGTAAAGTCTGCAGTTTAGTTAATGATATTGTAACAATGTTACTTTTCATGTGGATGTGTACTATGTTTACATCAGATGTTAAAAACTGAATGAAGGATTTATAGGAATGCTTTGTACTATTTTTGAAAATTTCCATATGTCTAAAATTATTTCAAATAAAAAAGAAAACATATATGTATATCTATTTCTCTGGTTTGTGGGTTTAAATTTCACCCAGGAACAGCGTAGGAGAGGACCCCTGGACCTTCTTTGAGCTGCTGAGTGAATTCATAACCTGCGTTCTCCCCACAGCACTAATGCCTTGCCTGATCATATGCATCTGGCTCATGTCATCTTGTGTATGGAATTCATCAGATCCTTTTCCCATGGACCTATGGATTCATTAGCCTTCCCTTAATAGTAAGTATACTGAATCTCAAAGGTCTCCAAATTTTCATGATTGTGAAGACTAGGAGTATTCATAGGGATATACAGATCCGCAAGTTACATTAAAGAAAAAAATTAAAAGATCAGAATTGGATTAATCTCTTAGAGCTCACAAATACAAGCTTGAAAGAAGATTATGTTTATGCTATTTCAGGTACTCATAATTTATTTACACCACAAACATTAGTAAAATAAACAGAATGAGTGATAGCAAAATACACTAATTTTGGAAATGTCAGCAAAATAAAAACATGTATGAGCAGAATATATTTTACAAGTTATATCACATTTCAAATAAGCAATAAACTCAAAGTCAAATACAGAAATTTAGTCATACTGACCTACATACACAGGATATCACTTCTCATCCATTCATTCAAAATATATTCCTTTGGTGTTTCTATGTTCTAAAATGAGCTAGTGGCTGAAGATATAAAGAAGACATAAAGAATAATACAACTTAAATACCATCCACAATAGTTCACAATCCAATTGGTGAGACAGACAAATAATTATGTATTTACAATGTTAAGGGCAATGGGAAGGAAATGCATTTGGCAGTAGAGTGGTGCTCACTTAACCTGGAAGATTATAAATTGATTCTTGGAAAAGTGATTACCTCTATAGAGACCTGTAGGATGAGGGGGGTTTCCCTTGGTGGAGATGAAGGAGATGGGGGGAGGGGAGAGAGAGAATTGTAAGCAGAGAGAAAAGCAAAATCAAAGGTATGCATGTAAAAACTGCATCTTGTTACGCGTGAGAAGTGATCAGCAGACATTTGGTCCTGCCCAAAACGTCCATAAGACATTGGTTCCACACCACAAGGTCCTTGATATTTGGTCTTTTGAAAAACACTTGGTATAGACCAAATACACTCGTGGACGTTTTAGACAGAACCAAATGTCATGGACCTTTTGGCCCAGACCAAATGTCTTACAAACCAAATGTTTTATGGATGTTTTGGACAGGGCCAAATATCCTGCAAGGGCGAGAAGCTACAAGAGTAATCTGGCTTTCTTGTAGTTTGACGGGAGGGGAAGATATTAGGGCTGAAAATTTGGTCCACACCAGGCGCCATTGATGGTACATAACACGTTAAGTAGCTTTATCCAGTAAGTGCTGTGGTCCTTTAGAGAGTTTTAGACAGAGATAAGACTGGCCAAGTATTTTCCATAGATCTCCAAAGTGGCTGTTAGAGGAATTGTATGAGGTGCTCAAGAAGGAAGGCAGGAAGAGATGCTGTTTTGAGCTAGAGTACTGGCCCGTGGGATGAGGAAGAATATGTCTATTTAAAATATAATTAGAAGGCAAAATAAATAGGACTAGGTGCCTGGTTTAATGTGGTGACCTAGGGGGAAGGAGAAGGAAGATATTCATTCTAGTAAGGCTGCTAGCAAGAAGGACTTAGCACTACCATAGAAAAGAAAGAGAAGAAGATATTGGGAGAAAGAAAATAATGCAATTTTAGACGTTTTGAAATGTGGATTCTTATGAAAGACTGTGTGGGAAATATATAGGATGACGATCACTAAGTCCAAAATTCAGAGAAGGAGAGGGTATGGCTTGATCTAGGCAGAATGAATTCATGTAAGAAAAGTGTGTAAGAGGACAATGGGCCTGGGAGTTTACCTTCCGGAATACAAACGCATTTTTTTCAAACAAAGACACTGAAGGGAAAAAATAAAATCAACATAGTTTTTCCTCATATGTCTTGAGGTGCAAATTTTTTCCAAGCATTAAATACCAGGATGCTTAGTGTTAAAAGGATTGCTCAAGATTAACAATTGTATCATGCCTTTTGGTTTAATTATTTCTGTCCCAATTTTACAGTTGGTCAATATGACCTAAAATCATAATTTTCCCTGTCCCTATAATCATTTAATATTGTGTTGTAGGTAATTTCTATAAAGGTTCGTAAAATGTTTTGTGCAAGAAATTATGGACATAAATAAAGTAAATTACTGAATAAATAAATAAATGATTAATAAATGATTATTTATCATTGCACTTAGAGGCCATGAAGGTGGCATAGGCCTCTTGCACTGCTGTCCTCGCTAAATTTTACTGAACCTGCAAAATTAAAATATTGCCAGTTTATATTTATTTTAATACGCATCGCGTCATCATGTTATTATTCATCAGCAACAAGTAGTAGCTAACGCAGGCCTAGATCTATATGCTCAAGAAAAATCAGTATCTATGATATAAACAGATCTTCATAGAACCACACATACGGCTTGCTTGTCTGCTTCAAATAGAACCACACGTATGACTCGCTGGTCTGTTTCAAACCATCGGATGACTACCTGAAACTTGTTCTGGTGTCCCCGAGTGTCTGGCGAATTACAAAACAGGAGAGTTAAGCTTTCAGACACTGGGCAACAGGGTTTGATCTCGTGATGTCACCAGCATCAGGCCCACTGTGCTCTCTCTGGACCTTTGCCTTCTTATGTTCTAATCAAATAGAGGGCATAACCAGCCCAGGAAAGAAAATTGGAATACTGCTTGTTTTTAAACATTCTTCTTTTTTAATGAGGAAACACATTTACGACAGTTATGGGGACGTTTTTCCTTTTCTGCTCAGCACTAAGGGTCAATAAAGTCGATTTTCTTTGGTGTTTGCCGGTTGTTTGCAGGTACAGAGGTTTCGATTTAGTCCCCCCTTAACACCTTCACCTGAGAAGGAGGCCTTCTGTGAGTCTTCACTTTGGGAGAGTGCTTTGAATTTTGTTCTTAGGTGCTATGAGGCAACAGAAACCAAAAGTTCAAGTTCACAGAATGGACAAATGCCATCAGCCTGAAAGCTATCTTCATTGCTCTTTTCACATCTCTCTGGATGCTCTCCTTTCTTTAGTTTTTGGTCAGAGAACTACTTAATTTCCTCCAGCTTGCCGGTGCATTTAAGAAGAGTTATTCCTCACCACAACTACCACCAAAGCAAAACTTTTTGACGTTTATTTGCAAAGGAGGGAGTTCAGTTGCTTAAAGAGCCCTATTACCAGAAACGAAAGTTCTAGCTAATTATTTTTAGTCACTCAAGGTCCAGTTCAATGATAAAGTCTTGTGAATTATTCACTCCCAAAGAAGAGTTGATGACCCACTTTCTGACATTCCGCATCTTTTTGAAAAGCTCTATTCTTGTATGTTGCATATTATAGTGCAAATTTTCTGTTCAAATACCTGAGGTCCCGTTGCATGTGCACAGTTTCTTATTCAGCTTTGCAAGCCAGCATCCTCTGCTTTCTCATCTAATATAGTTTGACCACCATGGTTCCTAAGAAAGCTTGTATTAGCAAAACTTTTGGAATTAAGAAATTGTTTTAATGAAAGATAATAATGATAATATAAAGAAGCTCTTGCTATATATCCTTTTAGGTTGATAACAACAATGTTGTAGTTTCTGTAGAAATATCAAATTTTACAGCAATCCTTGTTTTGTTATTTGTTGGATTAAAATAAAGTACTTGTTACTTGTTGAATTTGCATCAATGATAAATCATTGATGGAAATCGGAAAAAGTCTGATTCTTTATTTGACCTTCCTGCCATACTCTCAGGGGTACCTCAGTCTCTTCCATCACCTTTGACCTTAACCCTTGCATTTGCTTTGCACCAGAGTTCATAATTGTAAAATGTGAATAAAAAAAAAAAACACAAAGGAAATAAAAGAAACTCTTTTCACCAGAGCTGTCAGTGGCTCAAACACAGTACTGAGTCGAAATCCTTTACAAGTTACAGCTTTAGTCATACTTGCATTGTGCTCATTATAACCAGTAACAGCTCTTGTAATGCAAATGCTCTCCCTTTAGTAATAAATCATGTTATTTCCATTTTTTGTAATGAAACATCACAATTTGAAGAAATAATTGCGCAGTGCTAGGCTTGTATTGGTTGCTTAACTCATGATTGTTCAGTGAATGATGATCTGAAAAGGATTTGTGAAACTGCATTTCAGCCAATTAGAAGTCAAAGGCAAACCATTATTATTGTATAATAATAACTTTTATGGTGGAACTTTATAGGTTAAGGAACGTTTGTGGATTCACACAGGACTCATTGTCATTTTCAATCAACTAAGGATGAACAGGTGTAGTAAAATGATGATGCCTAAGGGATCTCTGTGCATGACATGGAAAAAGAGAAGCTCGTTGGCAAAGGTAGTTGATTCTTATCCACTGTTCACAAATGATATGTCTGAGGGTCATTTTCCAGATTGCTGGTTGTTTTTCTTTACACCAGATTGGGAGGCTGATGATCTCTAAGCTGAAACAGCTGCATTGGAGTATGAAGTTTGCTTATATATCAACTGAATTCTATTCTGGTTTAGTTGTCAATCATTTAGGTAAATATCATACTCTTTGATCTAAAAACATAATAAATCAATGTTAATTTATAAGCAAAAGACAATATTCAGAACTTATAATCTCTTTAGAGAGAAATAGGTAAAATAAATCTACAAACATCAGGAAAGATCTGTTAATTGGATATGCCATTTTATACAAAATGCTCAATTCTCAATCTCAATTACTTCATAGTTCAATTTTTATTCTTGATTTTTTTCCCATTGGATTATAACCTTTTCCACACAACAATAGTTTGAGATTTTCTTTGGCACTGTACCTGATGCCACACTAAAAGACAAAGGTATCATTTTACAAGAATTTATCATCTAAAGGAAATGCTGGATAAATCAGTTCCGATTTTCTCATTAAGAATTACATCAGAATAAATGGTGTCACATTAAAATTTAATTATACACACATATGCATTTAGAATTATATCACAATTAAACATATATTTTATAAACGTGTATCTATTTTTATGATATGAGTAATTCTTTTATCAAGATCCTTTAGAATGTAAGCCTCATGAGGGAAAGTAATAAACTCTAAGAACATAGTAGGCACATAGATAGTTCATGAATGGATATTCATTTTAGCAATCAATATTTTAGTGTAACAATTTTATATATTCATTATAGATCTCAAGAATACTTAGAGTTCAAGATACAAAATCTTTCTCCAGAGATGTCACTTTACACGTTCTGAATATCTTTGTATTTTTTTGAGCTCCTATATATATATATATATATATATATCATTACTTATATAAAAGCATCATATATTTTCATTTCTTTTATAATCAGATTTCTTAGCTAATATCTCCTTTGTGATTTCAAATATTCATGATCTGTCAGGGAATTTTTTACATGTAAATGTTTAAATCTTAGATGTATTTGTGGTTTTAACCCATGTTAGAATATGAAGCCATCTGTGGTCCTTCCCATTGCAATAAAATTTGCAAATATTTAACTCTGTTTCTAATATTATGTTCATCTTAAATAAATAATCTATTCTTCCAAAAAACAACCATTGAATGTCTACACATGGCAGATGTCCAGTATGCATTGGGCATAGAATGATATATTAGATAAAGTCTCTGACCTCAACAACTCATAGTCCAGTTGGAAAAAAATTCCTAGGTTCCCACATGACTGTGTAGAGTAAACCTCACTAAACTGGAGTGACTATGTAGCATGAGTGAACAATAAATTTTGTTTGGGTAGGCTGCGGAAATTTGGGTCTATAACCTAGTCTACGCTAATGTGATAGCTTTCCAATTTCTCTTCTAACCTTATTTTTATCCAAAATATTTCATTTTAAATTATACATACCTTCATCTCTTCAATGAGAATATAAAAGTAGATACATTATCATCAAATGCCTAGAGCCAAGGGGAAGCAGTTTTCTTATTACAGTACAGTAGATTTGGGTCATACATTGGAAACATTATAAATGATAATTGTTTAGCTTCCATTCTATAATACCATAAATATTTCAGTGTTCAAGATCGTGGTGGACTTGTAGGATGAATGGAGAAATTTGTGGTGATAGAAATGGGATTATATGGCTATAAACTAGAAGAAGTATATTCATCTTAGATGACTACTATGTGGAAGAATTTAGATCAGCTTCCCTAATGACACCAAAAGGGACTATGCAGATAGGCTCTCTAAATTTTTTCTTCTTCTCATTTTAGAATCTTGAACACATTAACTGAAATTTTGATATCATCCTCTCATAAAACTTATTAGTCTAGTACCTAAACTTCTAGCAGTAATCAAAACAAACAAGTAGAACAACAATAAACATTCACTAGCCAGATAAAGACTTACACAGCAAAAACTCTCAAAACTAGGATATCCTCCACGTTAATTAGGTTTCTGCTAATTGAAAATGAGGGAAGTGCAACTTTTAGCGGTGTATTTATTGACTTATGAAATTGGAGAGTACGTATGTGGAGCTTAATTCTGAAAGAATCAAGGATTCCAACAATTAGTTCAGTGCTGTTTCCTCATCTCCATTTCAGCTCTGCTTTTATTTGTGGGCTGCAACTCCTTGTGCAGCTAATAGACTTCCGACATCAAGCAGAAGACAAAATATGCTGAAACACATACTCACCTTCAAATCGAGTATTAAAATTATAAAAGTGGAGAAAATATTCTAATATAGATTTAAACATTCAAAAATATAGTTTTAAATGAATCATTCCAGGAGCTGATAAAAATTCATATTTTATTAATTGCACTATGCTCATCTAATGCCTCTAAATATTGCATATTTTTGTTAATCATACAGATAAAAGTTACATAAAAACTCTGATAAATTTATTTGTAATATCTCCTTTCTCTTAAAATTTCATAAAGTTATGGTGTTTTCCAACATATATGTAATAACACTTTATTTTTATGGGGTGGTATAGTGTTATTATTACTGTTGATATTTTTAAAGCTAATATTTATCTTGTACTTACTGTGTGCCAGCTACTTCACAAAGCACTTTATAGCCATAATCAGCTCTTTTATTTCTTATAATAACACTTTGAGGTAGGCATTATTATTCTCATTTTACCCATGAGGAAAACAAGACTTATGGAGTTTAAATAATTTGTTGAATTTTACACAACTGGAAAAAGTCACAACTAGGGTTTGAAGCTAGATGGTATATCTCAAGAACTGTATCTTTGTTCTAACACACACACACGTTTTCTTTTTCTTGAATAAAAATCCCCTTATTAAAACAACAACTATCGAGCTGGTTTAGTGAACTGAGCTGTATTTACGTGTCTTTGGAGAGTTGGGGGCATGGTGATCAACATTTATGTTTCCTGCTCCATTCATTCACAGAACTAAAATCACCTACGGATGAAATGTATAGGTTAAGTGTCAATACGGATTAAATCCTAAAGTTTTCCATTTTAATAGGATGACAGATGGAGGTATAGAGGGAAAAAATCAAAACTTTCCATCAAGTAATATAGTGTCTCAGCATACGGAGCTCAAATCGTGGTGATGGAAATGTTCTGCACTGGCCAGTATGGTAGCCAGTAGCCATTCATGGCTAGTAAACATTTGAAACGTGGTTAGTCTGACTGAAGAACTAAATTTTAAATTTTTATTTAACTTTAATTAATTTAAATGTTGTAGCCGCATGAGGCTAGTGTCTACTGTATGGGATGGTCTAGCGTGATCACATTGGGTACAAATGATGGCTTCTCAACTATATCGTCTGAATTTCTTAATGATATATCCAGTTATTCGCCAGACGTTTCAACATGGATATTTAAAAGGCATCTCTGTCTTAATCTGTTCAAATTCCTTGTTTTCATTGAAAATCAGTAATTTCTCTTGCAGTTTTCATTTTCACAAAACACACTTCTGTATAGCTTTTATTTCAAATGAAACCCTTGGAGTTACCTAAACACCTAAACACCATAAACTATTAATAAAAAGTGCACGGAGTCTTTACCTTCAAAAATCCATGTGTTTTTCATCAAATCTAGAACTACAACCCTTGGAGTTACCTAAACACCTAAACACCATAAACTATTAATAAAAAGTGCACGGAGTCTTTACCTTCAAAAATCCATGTGTTTTTCATCAAATCTAGAACTACACCCTAGTCGAAATGACATTCATTTCTTGCCTGGACTATAGTAGTTGCTTTCTAACGGGTCTCCCACCTTCTACTTTGACCATTCTAATTGCTCTCACCAGTCTACTTTGTCTCTGTTCTCAGATCAGATCTTTGTTCCAGTTTCACAAGGTGCCTGCAAGTCCTGAGACTGAACCAAATACACTTCTCTGTGGAGCCTTTGCACTTGTCCATTTTGCCTGGAATTATCTGCATTCAGATATACTTGTATAGATTTCCTGACTTCATTTAGGCTTTTATTCAAAAGTTGTCTTATTAGGTAATATTTCGTGAAGAATGCTTTTAAAATAGCATCTCCCTACCCTGTACCTGAGCATTTGTTTAAACATATATTGACGTCTATTTTTTTTTTTTGTCTCTTCTTTCTAGAGTCCATGTTTAGTACGGCCAGAACGTTTTTGTTTACTACTATATCCTCAGTGCGTAGAAGTGTATTGAACCAAGAGTTACCTGATAATTATTAAATGAAAAAAATACTTGTCTTAGTTTTAAATAGCACTACATAAACAACAGACAATAGACATGGCATTTCATTTATTGAAGACATCTAAACATTTGCCTTGAATACCAAATACAAGAAGATTGGTTGGGGTTAAAAAATAAAATCCTGGGGCTGGCCCAGTGGCACAGCAATTATGTTCAAACATTCCACTTCAGCAGCCTAGAGTCCACTGGTTCAGATCCCACGTGTGGAGCTGCACACTGCTTGTCAAGCCATGCTGTGGCAGGCATCTCACATATAAAGTAGAAGAAGATGAGCACAGATATTAGCTCAGGGCCAATCTTCCTTAGCAAAAAAAAAAAAAAGAGGAGGATTGGTAGCAGATGTTAGCTCAGGGCCAATCATCCTCAAAAAAATAAATAAATAAATAAAAATTTAAAAATAAATAAATAAATAAAATCCTCAAGTTAATATCTTAAAAAAAAACTGCACTTCATGTGCAAGGCAATGACTGAAATCAGGATATCAGATAAGAAGAATGCTTTAACTTTTTTAAAATGAAAGAACATAATGAGAGATAGACCCACTTCAAATTATCTATTGGTTTCATTTTTTTAATACTTAAGTTGGTATCTCATTAACTATAACCATTCTATAGCAAACTATGTTTAATGTTTATTTTATGCTGAAATCGATTAAAATTTATTCCTTGCACCAAATGCTGGGGAGGACATGGAGCAACAGGAACTCTCATTCATTATTGGTGGGAACGCAAAATGGTACAGTGACTGTGGAAAACAATTTGGTGGTTACTTACAAAATGAAACATACTCTTAACATATGGTCAAGAAATCACATCCCTTGGTAGTTACCCAAGTGAGTTTAACATTTGCATCTACATGAAAAACTGCACACAAAAGTCTACAGCAGTTTTATTCATAATTGTCAAAATGTGAAAGCGACCAAGATGTCCTTCAGTAGGTGATGGATACTGTAATCCACACGATAGAATATTATTGAGCATAAAGGGAATGCCCTATCAAGCCACGAAAAGAAAGGGAGGAAACTTAAATGCATATTGTTAAATGAAAGAAGCCAATTTGTGTGTGTGTGTGTGTGTGTGTGTGTGTGTGTATGTGTGTGTATGTGAGGAAGATGTCCCCTGAGCTAACATCCATTGGTAATCTTCCTCTTTTTATGCTTGAGGAACATTAGTCCTGAGCTAACATCTGTGCCAATCCTCTTCTATTTTATACTGGGGATGCCTCCACAGCATGGCTGATGAGTAGAATAGGTCCACACTCAGGATCTGAACCCACAAACCTGGGCTGCCGAAGTGGAGGGCGTGGAACTTTAACCACTCGGTCACAGGGCCAGCTTCTGAAAGAAGCCAATTTTAAGATGCTATGCATGTATGATTCAAACTATATGACATTCCAAAAAAGGAAAAACTATGTAGACAGTAAAAAGATCAGTGGATGACAAGGATTCAGGAGGAGAAAAAAGAAATGAACAGAAAGAGAACAGGGGAGTTTTAAGACACTGAAACTATTATTCAATATGATATGTAACAATGGATACATGTCATTTTATATTTGTCAAAACCCATAGAATGAACAACATGGAGAGTGAACCCCAGTGTAAACTATAAACTTTAATTTATAATAATGTGTTAATATTAGCACATCAATTGTAACAAATGTAGTACACTAAGTAATGCAAGATATTAAAAATAGGGGAAATTGAGGAGTACATTGAAGCATGTGGGAACTCTACATTTTGCTCAATTTTTTTCTCTAAATCTAAAATTGCTTTAACAAAAACTTCTATTAATTAAAAAAGTTATTCCCGATTATTTCAGATTAAGTTAATGATATTAAAAAAATCATGAATCCATATTTTAATCATCAGTCAGCGTCAAGAACACATAGGACTTGAATAAGTACATCAACATCATGGTGGAGTGAGCTCTTGTCTTAGTCTCCCTCTGTAAGATACAATGAAAAGGACATCCATACAATACAATAGACATCTGAGAGTTACACACAGCCATGTGTATGAAGGTGGGGGTGCTGATCCCCCTTGGAATCAGTGGAAGAAGGTAAGCGGATTTCCTCTCTCTCCCCAGCAGCAACAATCTAGGATGCGGGACCTCAGCCAGTTCATGACTCTGAGAGGAGAAGAGGGGAAAGGAAGCCCTCTGTGGGAGCACTTTCACTTTCAGAGTTGCCTCCCAGCCTGTGGGAATGCTTCACACTGAAGTGGCTAAGAAACCCCATCAAGCTGAGCAGCCCAAATGGGTAGACAGTGAGTGCAGAGCAGGAGTGCAGGTGGGAAACAAGGTGCTCCCTCCACCCCATCCTACCTGGCACATCAGCTCAGCTGAATGACTAGAGCAAGGGATCCCAACCAGAGAGGCTGTGCCTACATGAGTAAAGCAGCAGTGGCCAGATGCAGAAAGCCCTATCAGCACATCTTCCAACAGAGGGGCACAACTGCCAGGGGCTATGGCAGTTCAGAAAACACAGCTTCTATCCCCACCAGTGGTGGCAGGTGACATCTGCGACCAGTTACTACCACTATGTGACTGCAAAAGAAGACCCCATAAAACAGCTTGAAGAGATATATTATCACTCCAGACCAGAAGGAAAATGACAAGTACCCCGAAAACAGTCCGTAAGTCACAGAAATTTACAATCTAAATGATAGAAAATTCAAAATAGTTATCATACAAAAAACTCAATGAGTTATAAGAAGACTCAGAAAGATACTTTAATGAACTCAGGAATAAACTTTTTTTCTCCTGCTTTATCTCCCCAAATCCCCCCAGTACATACTTGTATATCTTAGTTGCAGGTCCTTCTAGTTGTGGCATGTGGGACGCTGCCTCAACGGGGCCTGATGAGTGGTGCCATGTCCATGCCCAGTATCCGAACTGGCAAAACCCCGGCCACCACAGCAGAGCACGCGAACTTAACCACTCAGCCACAGGGCTGGCCCCACAGGAATAAACTTAATGAACAGAGGGAATTCTTCACAAAAGAGATTGAAACTATTTAAAAAAACCCAATCAGAAATGTTGGAGACAAAAGACACAATGAATGAGATAAAGAAAAATCTACAATCCTTAAAAAACAAAACTGATATTATGGAGGCCACTATTAGTAATTTAGAGGACAGAAGTATAGAAATGCTTCAGGAGGAGGAAGAGAGAGAACTAAGACTAAAAATAAATGAAGAAATTCTCTGAGAAATATCCTACTCAATTAGGAAATGTAACATAGGGATTATAGGTATTCAAGAGGCAGAAGGGAGGGGGAAAGGAGCGGAGAGCTTGTTCAAAGAAATAACAGCTGAGAACTTCCCAAACCTAGGGAAGGAGCTGGAATTAAATGTAAATGAAGCTAACAGAACTCATAATTATATCAATATAAAAAGACTTTCTCCAAGGCATATATTAGTAAAACTGGCAAAAATCAATGACAAAAAAAAAAAATGTTCAGGGCAGTAAGGCAGAAGAAAATAACCTACAAAGGAACCCCTACCAAGCTGTCAGTGGATGTCTCAGGAGAAATCTTACAGGCTAGGAGAGAGTGGAATGATATATGCAAAATTCCGAAAGACAAAAGCTTTCAGCCAAGAATACTGCAGCCAGGGAAACTGTATCTTTCACATACAATGGAGAAATAAAAATTTTCTGAGATAAACAAAAGTCAAAGGAGTTCATTGCCACAAGACACGCCTTACAAGAAATGATCAAGAAGGCTTTCATACTTGAAAAAGAAAAGATTTACAAAACCTAGAGCAAGGAGATAAGTAGACAGACAAAATCATAAAATTTCAGTTATCAGAACAGTTTAGCAAACACTTAATTATAACATTAAAGATAAAGAGAAGGAAAGTATTGAAAATAACTACTTTATCTTAATCACAAACTTACAACACAAAACAGAATAAGTTGTGACAATGATAACTTAGACAGGGAAGAGAATAGGGATGGAACCTGCTTAAATAAGAAATTAAAGAAATTAAGAGCCTATCACAAAATGTGCTATCTCATCTATAAGATCTCTTATACAAACCTTAGGGTAACCACTAAACAAAATATCAGAATAGAAAAACAAATGATAAATAAAAAGAAAACTAAGAAAACTGTCACAGAAAATCAGCAGACAATTGAAAGTCAGAAATACATGGGATGAGAAACAAGGGAAAAACAGAACAACCAGAAAATAAGTGATAAAATGACCATATTAGGCCCTCATATATCAATAATCACTCTAAATGTAAAATAATTTAATTCTCCAAAAGACACAGAGTGGCTGGATGGATTAAAAACCAAGATCCAACAATAGGCTGCCTCCAGAAATCATATCTCAGCTCTAAAGAAAAGCACAGGCTCCAAGTGAAGGAATGGAAGACCATACTTCAAGATAAGGGTAAACCAAAGAAAGCAGATGTTGCCATAATTATATCAGAAAAGTAGACTTCAAGATAAAAAAAGCAATGAGAGACAAAGAGGGGCAGTATGTAATGATAAAAGGAACACTCCACAAACAGTACATAACACTTATAAATATATATGCACCTAACACAGGAGCACCAATGTACATAAAGCAATATTAACAGACATAAAAAGAGAAATTAACAGCAACAAAATAATAATAGGAGACCTCAACATCCCACTTAAATCAATGGATAGGTCATCCAGACAGAAAGTCAACAAGGAAATAGTGGAAATAAACAAAAAACTTGACCAGAAGGACTTAGTAGATATATAGAGAACACTCCATCCAAAAACAGCATAATACACATTCTTCTCAAGTGCACATGGAACATTCTCAAAGATAGACCATATGTTGAGAAACAAGGCAAGCCTCAATAAATTAAAAAAGATTGAAATCATATGAAGCATCTTTTCCAACCATGACACTATGAAACTAGAAATAAAGTATAAGACAAAAGCTGGGAAAGTGACAAATATGTGGAGAGTAAATAACATGCTACTGAAGAACCAATGGATCATTGAAGAAATTAAAGGAGAAAAAAAAATGCCTGGAGACAAATGAAAATACACCATATCAGCTCATAGGATGCAGCAAAAGCAGTCCTAAGAAGAAAATTCACAGCAAAATGGGCCTACTTTCACAAACAAGAAAAACTCAAATAAATAATCTTAAACTACACCTAACAGAAACAGAAAAAGAAGAATATATGAAGCTCAAAGTCAGTAAGGAGATAATAAAAGTTAGAGCAGAAATAAATGAAATAGAAACCAAAAAAATAATAGAAAGGATCAATGAAACTAAGAACTGATTCTTTGAGTAGATAAACAAAATTGAGAAACTCCTAGCCAGACTCACTGAGAAAAAAAGAGAGAAGACTCAAGTAAATAAAATTAGAAATGAAAGAGAAAAAATTACAATGGATACCACAGAAATACAAAGGATTATAGGAGAATACTATGAAAAACTATATGCCAACAAATTGGACAACCTAGAAGAAATGGATAAATTCTTAGATTCATAAAAGCTCCCAAAACTGGATCAAGAAGAAATAGAGAATCTGAATAGATGTTTCACAAGAAAACAGATTGAAACAATATCAAAAACCTCCCAAAAATAAAAGTCTAGGTTGAGACGGCTTCTTTGGAGAATTCTACCAAGCATTTGCAGAAGATTTAATAACTATCCTTCTCAAGCAATTCCAACAAATTGAAGAAAACGGAGCACTTCCTAATTCCTTTTTCAAGACCAACAACACCCTGATACCTAAGCCAGTCATGGGCAACACAAAGAAACAGAATTATAGGCCAATGTCACTGATGAACATTGATGCAAAAATTCTCAACAAAATAATAGCAAATAGAATATAGCAACACATTAAAAGGATCATACACCATGATCAAGTGGGATTTATACCAGAGATGCAGGGATGGCTCAACATGTACAAATCAATCAATGTGATACATTGCATTAACAAAATTGGAATAAAAACCACATGATCATCTCAATAGATGCAGAGAAAGCATTTGATAAGATCCAACATAAATTTAGGATAAAAACTCTAAATAAAATGGGTATAGAAGGAAAGTACCTCAACATAATAAAGGTCCTATATGACAAACCCAGAGCCAATGACATACTAACAGGGAAAAACTGAAAGCCGTCCCTCTGAGAACAGGAACAAGACAAGGTTACCTACTCTCATCATTCTTATTTAACACAGTACTGGAGGTTTTGGCCATAGCAATTAGGCAAGAAAAAGAAATAAAAAGCATCCAAACTGACAAGGAAGAAATGAAACTCTTGCAGTTTGCAGATGACATGATTCTACATGTAGAAAACCCTAAAGAATCCATTGGAAAACTATTAGAAATAATCAACGACTACAGAAAACTTGCAGGGTACAAAAGCGAATTACAAAAATGAGTTGCATTTCTATATGCTAATAATGAACTGACAGAAAGAGCACTCAAGAATACAATCGCATTTACAATCACAGCAGAAAGAATAAAATATCTAGGAATAAATTTAAATAAGTAGGAGAAAGACCCACACAGTGAAAACTATAAGACATTATTGAAGGAAATCGAAGATGACATAAAGAAATGGAAAGATATTCCATGCACAGGGATTGAAACAATAAGCATAGTTAAAATGTCCATACTACCTAAAGCAATCTACAGATTCAATGGTATCCCAGCCAGAATCCCAATGAGATTCTTCACAGAAAAAGAACAGAGAATCCTAAAATTCTTATGGGGCAACAAAAGACCCTAATTAGCTAAAGGAATACTGAGAAAAAAGAACAAAGCTGGAGGCACCACAATCCCTGACTTCAAAATATACTACCAAGCTATAGTAATCAAGATAGCATGGTACTGGTACAGAAACACACACACAGATCAATGGAACAGAATTGAAAGCCCAGAAATAAAACCAGACATCTGTGGAGATAGCTAATCTTTGACAAAGAAGCCAAGAGCATACAGTGGAAAAAAGAATGTCTTCTCAATAAATGGTGTTGGAAAAACTGGACAGCCACATGCAAAAGAATGAAAGTAGACCATTATCTTTTGCTATACACAAAAATTAACTCAAAAAGGATTAACACATGAAGGCAAGGCATGAAACCGTAAAACTCCTAGAAGAAAATGTAGGCAGTACACTCTTTGACATCAATCTTAGAAGCATCTTTTTGAATACAATGTCTACTCAGGCAAGGGAAACAAAGGAAAAAAGAAAGAAATGAGACTACATCACATGACAGAGCTTCTGCAAGGCAAAGGAAACCAGGAACAAAACGAAAAGACAACCCTATCAACTGGGAGAAAATATTCGCAAATCATATATCTGACAAGTGGTTAATCTCCAAAATGTGTACAGAACTCACACAACTCAATAACAAAACAAATAACCTGATCAAAAGATAGGAAGAGGATATGAACAGATATTTTTCCAAAGAAGATATACAAATGATCAACAGGCACATGAAAATATGTTCAACATCCCTTATAATTAAGGAATGCAGATCAAAACTACAATGAGATATCACCTTAAACCTGTTAGAATGGCTATAATTACCAAGACAAAAAATAACAAACGTTCGAGAGGATGTGGAGAAAAGGGAACCCTCATACACTGCTGGTGAGAATGCAAAGTGTTGCAGCCACTATGGAAAATAGTATGGAGATTTCTCAAAAAATTAAAAATAGGAATACCACATGACCCAGCTATCCCACTACTGGGTATTTACCAAAGAACTTGAAACCAACAATTCAAAGGGACTTATGCACTCCTATGTGCATTGCAGTATTATTCACAATAGCCAAGATGTGGAAGCAACCCAAGTGCCCATCAACTAATGATTAGATAAAGAACACGTGCTTTGTACAGAAAATGGAATACTACTCAGCCATAAAATAGACAAAATCGTCCCATTTGCAGCAACGTGAATGGATCTTGAAGGTATGATGTTAAGCGAAATAAGCTAAACAGAGACAGCTAAATACTGCATGATCTCACTCATATGGAAGATAAACACATGGACAAAGAGAACAGATTAGCAATTACCAGTGAGGAAGTCCATTGCAGGGCGGCAATAAGGGGTAAAGGGGCACGTATACATGGTGATTGACAAAGGATAATGGACAACTGAAATTTCACAATACTATAAACTATTATGACCTCAATAAAAAAATTAGAAGAATAAGCATGGCACGATTAAAAGAAAAGAAAACATGGGGCTCACCATTCTCCAGCGGGCTTAGGCAATCCGTCTAATTCTACATAGAGTAGGATTCGACAATTTTCTAATAAGAACCTTTACAAGTTGCTATAGAATCATGTTTTACTTTTTGCCATGGAGATATGAGGATCTATGCCAATCATCCAGATCGATTTTCATTACAGGCTGCATGTGCAATGTAACTAGTCCCATAAAAATGGTAGAAAATGCTAAAGCATTCATTTTTACATCTTTGTGATGACAGTTTGATTAGAAATAACCAAGAATTTGTAAATGTGAAGTACTCAAGAGAAAACATTAAATGCTTGAATTTATCTTCTCTGCACAGTCACATTCACATCTAGAATTCCTGATTAATTCGTTTGAGTTGCAAGCTCCAAGATTCATAGATGTAAACTACTTGTTTAAGGATTAAAGATCAGATAATTTCTTACTAAATCCAATAATTACCAGGGCCTTTTGTGTGTTATAATATTAGATCAATGACTAATTGAAACTCAGTATAATAGGATTTGCATATACTTCATGTACGAGATAAAGAAAGTTTTAACCGCTTTTCTGTTTTAGGCAATGCATTGGTGAGTTTTTATACACCAATATTTGCTAGATCATTAGGTAGAGAGGACTAAAATGTGGATTAAAGACTTCTATGACAAGTGTATAACCCAAATTTATGGTCACAATTTTGCCATATAATCAATTAAATTACACAGTTATGTCATCTTTTACAAATAGCCACTAATGACTCTTCACATTAAAAAAAAGAAATGTTTATAAATGAAATACGTTTTGACTTGATTTCCATACAGATACACAAATTGTTCCAATGACCAATGTAAGGCTAGGATTCTTTATCTATTGCTGATTTGGACAGAATTAAGAAAGATGGAGAGTGTTTGATACATCCCAGAATGATCATGTGGTTTCAAAAGTGTTTGTTCTAACAACAAATTTTCCTGTTAGCCAGATAGATTTTGTTGTGTATAAAACAGACACATATGTACAAATTAATTACTATGGATGGATCAAGCACGATGCATCTTGCGCCCAGTGCATTAAGAGAGACTGTGAGGCACATCGGTGGCTTTTACTGGCAGGTGTTTAATGAAAGGAACAAATAGATGTGCAGTGGGCTCCTACTCCCACTCCACCCAAGGAAGCTCTGTGTTCGTCAAGTCTGTATTTCACACCCTCACAGACAGGTGCTTTTTGTAGCTGAATAAAGTTTGGGGATTTACTACACTAAACAAAAGCAGCAGGAAAATCCTCTACAAAAGGGTAATTCAAGCCAATGAATTATTTAATTAGACTGGTACCATTTCTCATGGAACTCTCCTCTCTTCTGTTTGCTAGTTTTATATTAGTCCTTAAAATCGTAGCATCAAACAAAGAAAAATATCTTTGCTCTCGATCTTATTTCTCTCTTGGGTAACATGTAGAAAACTAAAATATGTAAAAAGAGAGTGTCGCTTTCCCATGGGTGTACAAGGAAGATTCTGAAAAGGCTGATATTGTCCCTATTTCCAGCTGGCTGATATTGTCCCTATTTCCAGCTGATTAATAAAGAGGTTGAGGAAAGGCCTACAAAAAATACTAAATCTCAAAATAAAAGAGGTATACATACACACAGATAAGCTGGGCAGAATAATACCATGCCTTCTGCATCAGAATTATTACTCCCAATATGTCAGTATAGTGAGTTGAACAGAGCTTTCCCGAAAGAAATGTCCACATGCTGATCACCAGGAATCTGTGAAAGTTACCTGATCTAGGAAGAGGGTCTCTGCAGATGTAATGGAGTAAAAGAATTTACGATGAGACAATCTTTGATTATCTGGTAAAATTCAATAATACAAAATCCAATAATTGAGTACTCAGATTGATAATTACTAAATCCAATGATAAATATTCTTATAACAGACAGAAGAGGAAAAGACACAGATACAGAGGAAAACGCCTTGTGGAGTTGGAGCAGAGATTGGACTGACTTAGCCACAAGCCAAGGAATGTCTGGAGCCACCAGAAGCTGGAGGAGGCGAGGAAGGATTCTCTCCTAGAGCCTTCAGATAGATCAAGGCCCTGCTGACACCTTGGTTTAGGACTTGTGGTTTCCGGAACTGTGAGAGAATAAGTTTCTGTGGTTAACCTAACAAATGTGTGGAAATTCGCTGTAGCAGCCATAAGAAACTAATAGTCAGTGAGAAAATTGAGCTCAAAGCAATTTGTTATTGCAAATACAAGCAGTAAGGAGCAGAGTAGAATTCAAAACCAGCAGCTTGGGGCCGGCCCAGTGGCTCAGTGGTTAAATGTGCACGTTCCGCTTTGGCGGCCCAGGGTTCGCTGGTTCAGGTCCTGGGTGCGGATGTGGCACCGCTTGGCACACCATGCTGCAGTAGGTGTCCCACATATAAAGCAGAGGAAGATGGGCATGGATGTTAGCTCAGGGCCAGGCTTTCTTAGAAAAAAGAGGAGATTGGCAGCAGTTAGCTCAGGGCTAATCTTCCTCCAAAAAAAAAATCTTTTTTCTAACTTCAAATCCTGTGACTTTTCTGCTGTTTGTGCACCACTGATATTTTACCGATTGATTGGACCACAATTATAATTTAAATGCTTATCCCTTTACTAAACCATAGATTTATTCAGGGAGAGCTACTTTCTCTTTCCTGTTCACTGTAACCTCTGTTTTAGTTTTATCATAATAGCAACAATCTCTTTGCCACCAAACTCCTCTTCTTAAGCCAACCTTAAAAAGCAGTCAATTTAGGGGCCAGCCCTGTGATGTAGCGATTAAATTTGCACACTCAGCTTCAGCGGCCCAGGGTTCACGGGTTCAGTTCCCTGGCACAGACCCACACCCCACTCATCAAGCCGAGCTGTGGCATCATCCCACATACAGGAAATAGAGGAAGATTGTCACAATGTTAGCTCAGTAACAATCTTCCACAGGCGAAAAGAGGAAGATTGGCAACAAAGGTTAGCTCAGGCCCAATCTTCCTTACACATGCACACAAAAAAGCAGTCTTTTATTTTTCTAAATATCAACTTGGATAAAGTCTCTTCTTGGCTGTATGCACTCAATATATTGAGTTGAGTTTATAACTCTTTCTTTTTCCTGGAACTTGAACATGTATCTATCTATCTATCTATCTATCTATCATCTTTCTTTCTCTCTAGCTACATATAAATCTACATCTAACTATATCTATATCTAGTTAGCTAGCTAAGTAGCTAGTTATCCTATTTGTACTATATAGAGCCTAGAGTCCTTCCAATATGTGTAGGTTGTTTACCTCCAAGCATATACTATAGCTTCATACTCTCCAAAATATATTGTGCATACCTGCACATCCCATTCTGACAAAATATCTTACTTAGAAAACAAGATCAATGAGTTTCAACAAGACATGTGGCCCTCCCCCAACTCCGTTTATGCTGCAATATGGTAGTGGTGTCTGAGGGTGAGAGCAAAAGCAGGTTGTCAGTGTAGGAGGGTGGGTAGAAGTGATGGGGAGAAGTAAACACTGCAGGGATAACTCATAATTAGCTTTAGAGAACTAAGCAGATTTCTAAGTGACATTACAAATGTCTGTGTAACACAGTGCCTCATCTGCCCACAGACCATGTCGTCCCTCCGTGGAAGGTTATAGAATACAGAGGTCAGATAGCTCTGTGAATAGATGTATTACTAGGGCAATTTGGTAAAAGATTTACTATACAAAACACCTAAATCAAGCTACTTGCTTTGTTTGATTAATCAGCATCTTACTTCCAAAACTATTGTCAACTAACACATTGCTCATAGAGACTCAGCCCAATCCAATAATGAACAACAATCAAACACAGTTTAGGACTTCGGTTTGCTGGCAGAGATATCTAGCTGTCCACCAATAAACTCCGCTTCCCCATGCAGCAGCTCATAATTTTTACCAAAAATTAGGTTCCACGTTTATGTTTCTCAAATCTTGTGCAGTTAAATGCGGCTTTGCGACTGGCTTCTTGCTGACGAAACATTCCATTGCCGTGGAAGTGACGGCTATACTTCTAGAGCTGGCCTGTAACAATATCCCATGTTTCCCCATTCTTTTGGTTCTATTGTTTTTCGTTTTTTTTCTTTTTTGTCTTCCAGAATGGAATGAAATCAACCCCCAAGACAACCTCAGAGAATGCTTTGTTCAAGATGGCAGAGCCTCTGTCTTCCAGGTTCCCTTAATTATTACATGAAAGAGGATCACCTGCTGAGCTGTTCACCGGGTAAAACAGGAATAGAGATAGATTTATATCACTTTCAGCCATTTGAAGTTCCATTTGCTATGAACGGAACAAACGTCTGGTTTGAACAAATACAACTACTCTAACAGCAGTTAGTTTACTCTAAACAACAGCATCACAGCTCAGGAGAGAAAGGTGACCACAAAAACAAAAGGATGAGAGTGCATGCAGAAGCATCAGGCCAAGAACTGGAAGAAAACTTTGAACACTTAAGAGTAATAACAAATATGTCAAGAAAGTAAAATGCCTTTGCATGAATTGATACAGTACGTAAAAAAATATTTTAAAGTTTCTAAAATTCAAGAATTAAAAAAAAATCCCATAAATAACTAGGCAAACAAACAAATTAAACCACAGACAAGCATTTGAAAATATGACTTATTTGTAGCTTCTCATAAGTATTACTTAGTTCTTGAAGACTAGAAAATTCCACAAAGTGCTCAAAGAAAAAAATATTCAAAGATTTTACACACAGCCATTTTTTTAATTAAATGGAAGGATGACGTACACATATTTTCATGAGGGAAAAAATCTCTAAGTAATAGAAAATGCTTATGGAACAAAAACCACCCAAACCCAAAACTGCTTAGGGACAGACCAGTCTAAGATGAAAGACAACAGATTTTAGAAAGGAAATTTGAGTAAATATGGAAAATTCTGAGAAAATTTGGTAGCGTGGAGAATTTGAAAAATATGATATGTATATATATACGAACATACATATATATACCCCACACACACATTCATATAGACATACATATTATCATAAGGAGAAGACTACTAGAAACCTCAACTAAAAACAGAATCTGAATGATAACAGAAACATCATCATAATCATACTGTATTATTGATTGTTCAGTACATTCTATTTATAAAATTATAGTAAAGCAATGACTACTTAATATTTCTAACACTTAAAACCAATTATAGACAAAGCATATAATCCTACAGTAGCAGAACAAAAATATTATTTATTGTATCATATAACATAATTAATAAGTGCAAATGTTCATGGAGAACTTACAAAATTAGACATAGAGTAAGAAAAGAGTAAAGTGAGATGATTTCAAACACATAGGAATAAAACAGAGCTTATTTTTTACCACAATGAAACAAAGTAGAATGGATGAAAATCAGATAACAACAAAAGCTAGCTACTTGGAAATTAAAAACCAACAAAGGCAGCAGTCACTAGTCTCGAACTGCCCAATTTAGGGCCTTTATATTTCCTGTTCCTTTTTCCTAGAAGCACTTTTCCCAGATGCACACATTGCTCACTTCAACACCTCCACAGGTCTTTGCCCAAATACCTCCTTCTCAGGAAGGACTTCCTCATCCCGTGTTTGACTTGTTTACTCCCAGTGCTTCAGCACTTTCTATCTGTCTTCTATCTTTTATTTTCCTCCATAAATTAAAATTATTTATATGTATATTTCATACTTGCAGTCACTAAAACAAGGTTAGAATACTTCGCTTATTATGTTCATTTATGTATCCTTTGTAGCCTAGAAAATCCCTCTCACAGGATAGTAGGTCCGTATACATTTGTTGAATTAACCAATCAATAAATGGATAAACATAGCTGAAGGATTTTTATTTTATTTTATTTATTTAATTTTTGGTGTGTGAGGAAGATCGGCCCTGAACCAACATCCGTGCCAATCTTCCTCTATTTTTTGTACGTGGGACGGTGCCATAGCGCGGCTTGACCAGTGGTGTGTAGGTCTGTACCCGAGATCCAGGCCTGTGAACTCCAGGCCGCCAAATTGAAGCATGCAAACTTAATCACCATGCCAGCGGGCTGGCCCCTGAAGGATTTTTATTTTGCATTGATTATGCTTGGAATTCATTACGCTGCTTAAATGTCTGTCTGGATTTTAATAGCACATTTCATAATTTCATTGACGTTAGGTCATACACAAAACATTTTATCGTTTTGATCTTGAGTGGGAGAAATACAAATTAATCAAATCATCATACAACGAAATCTAAACTCTTAATATGAAAAGTACTTAGAGAGCAAGGATATGTGGACATGGAGCTGAGAACTGTAGGATGAAAAGGAGCCATCTAGTCAAAGAGGAAAGGAAAGAAGATTCTAGTTAGAAGAAGTTTCATGTAAAAGTTCCTGTGGTGGGAGAGTCCATGGAGACTTCAAGAGATTGAAAAAGGCCTGTTTGGGGAACTTTTACGATGGTCCAGTTGTGACACAACCGCAACTTGGATGAGCACACTGGCAGAGGTCGACGGAAATTACCAGATTGGGAATATTTTTAAGGCAAATGAATAAGATTTGATCCTGGGTTAAGTATGTAAATGTGAGGTTGGAGAGAGAAGGAGATGTCAAGAATGATTCCCAGATCATTGCATTTGAAATTAGATAGACGATAGCTTCATTAATTTAAAAGTGGATTATAAGAGAGATTCACATCTGGGAGATACGTTTAGTTATTTACATTTTGAAGCATCACGGAGAATATATGGAGTGAGAAACAGTTGGATATGCAAATTCGGCGCTTTAAATAATCAGTTTAGGGACTATCTACAAATGGGTGGTAGGGAAACCGTGGATGTAAATGGAATTACTTGGAGTGAGAGTATCCTTTTTGTGACATCACTCTCAAAATTTTGCCCGGAGAACCTCCAACATGTGGGCAAATAAAGGGTGATGAGTCTGCAAAGGATAAAAAGAAGGGAAAGCAAAAGACAGGGGGAAAACAGGAGTGAGGCATTCAAGAAAACAAAAGTGAGAGTGTGTTTTAAGAAGTTAGTAGAGGGGCCGGCCTGGTGGCACAGCAGTTAAGTGCACACGTTCTGCCTCAGCGGCCCGGGGTTCACTGGTTTGGATCCAGGGTACAGACATGGCACCACTTGGAAAGCCATGCTGTGGTAGGCATCCCATATATAAAGAAGAGGAAGATGGCCATGGATGTTAGCTCAGGGCCAGTCTTCCTCAGCAAAATGAGGAGAATTGGCAGCAGTTAGCTCAGGGATAATCTTCCTCAAAAAAAAAAAAAAAAAAAGAAGTTAGTAAAGGACAGAGAGGTCAACGATGTTAGATACAACTGAGACGAAAATGGAAAGACATCTGGACTCACCAACAAAAAGATGCTTACTCGTCAAAGGCAAACTGGCTGCTCTGAGGGGACCTCGTTATCTCCATCAATCAGGATGTATTTGCTGGGAAATTGAACTCAGGATTCTGAATCATATGTGCATGGCCTCAGTCCTTCAAGTCTGCATTTTCAGCTTGCATCCATACTCAGATATCCAGTTGTGCTCCCAGAGGGCAGCAATGTTCTCCTCCTTCAATTTCTTTCACTGAATTAAATTCTAAACAAGTGAGTAAGAATTTAGGTGCCTCTTTCATTCCAAATTCTTCTGAAAGCTGAACTCTCTCCACCAAGCTTGGTCGTGATTTCATCCCTAAATCATTTGCTACAGTTATTTGTTCTAAAACCAGTGTCAGCAGCATGACTCTGCTTTCAGATGCAATTAGACATTCTGCCACAGGACCAGTGACAGAGACTTTCTTGATTTTGAACAAGTCACTTCACCTCCATTGATTATTTGCCTACCAAACCCTATCTAGCTGTAATCCAAAATTATCTTCTTCCATGTATTAAATTATTCTCCACACATCTTTCTCTAATTTCTAGTTCTGCAGGCCTGCCTCCAAATTCTATTTTATTTGTCATAGCAAAAGCTTAGTCTCCAAAGGAACTTATATAGATGGTCAATTTGAGAAAAGGTCTTATTAATTAAATAAAATAATTTCTATGTCTACAGAGACTTGCAGAGTGCAAATTCACACGGAATATTTTGGTACAGTAACTGCATTTTGCTTTGCATACATTTGGCCCTCTGTCTAGAATACTCAAATCTGGATCAGGCTTTTCCCAAAGGGTGTGTTTCTCATCTCCATGCAATTTTCTAAAATTTCTTTTGGCTGTTAACTGCAACTCTGATAACCATTGTATGCAACTTTAAAAATAATTTTAATTCCCTTACAAAATACGCCCCACCAACTTAGCAATTTTGTTGATGCTGTACTCATGTATACATAGTGAATTATTTACCTATGCTTTCTTTCCCAGGTTCACAGTCTTGGAAGATTGACCCCAAACTACAGATTTTAAAAACTACATACATAATCATCATAGTGTGCTGATGCTACTGTTATATTCTGATTATGGTGGTGAGAAGTGCACTCACAGAAGCCTTTTAGTCAATTTATTTAAAACCCCAGGAATGTTATCCCCAGATCCAAGGCTTATGCACAACAAAGCTGACCTCAAGGATAGTTGACTTCTGATTTTCCTCCTCTGCACTCCCCTATAGAACAAAGGTAGTCACTAAAAGCCCTCTGCATCAGAAAATGTTTAAAGAGTTTATTGTTTTCTAAATAGAGTTTTATTAAGAATATTTAGATTTAGGGGCTGGCTGATGAATATAGTCAGCCCTCTTTCTCTGAGAGTTTTCCATGCACAGAATATTCCTCTCTGGTGTTCTTGGGAAAAAAATTCTCTACTTTGTTTCCTAAATTAACAATATCTATAATTCCTGAATTTACAATATTTATAATTCATATCAAAGCAAGTATGTTCAAGCAAAAGAGGCTTGATTATCCCAATTCAAGTTCATGGCAGTACTTAACCTTTCATTCTCTTCGTGCCTCAAAGGGAAAAGAAATATCTTTACCCCTCACTTTGTCCCTAATAGACCAGTGGCTACCTGAATATTTCAGTTTTATGTATTATCTCGAATACAAAGCAGCAGCTAAAAGGATAGATCAGGGTTGGGACTGGGATTATTTGTGGAAAAATGTTCTTGAAATGCAGTAGAACCCTACGTGTATTCATGCAAGTAAAAGCCACTCCTTGAAATATTCTCAGTGTTCTAACTGACAACCGGAAGGTCCAGAATTAATTACATTTTCTGAAAAGAACTCCTCATAGTTCTACAGACAGTGAATATATATATGTATACACAAATATATGCTCATGTATCACAGAGTTAATTTACCCAAATATTATACGTAATGACTAGAGCCTTTTATGCAGATTCTTCTATAAATAATGTTTCATTATTTGGATTTCTGAGAAACAGCAAAGTTCACTTGGGCTTCTTTGCAAAATGGTATGTATAATACCATTCAGACAAAGACACCTTAATAAAAAATGGAACAAAAATAGAAAAGGAAAGAATAAACTTTCGCTCACAAAGGAAATGTTATTTTTGGTAATTTTTATTTTTAGTTGTATATACAAAGACAAAAATACACATAAGACAAAAATAGATTTTCGTAACTTAGATGTCACCAGTCCTTATAAAATGATTCAATATTTCAAAAAGTTATGACTTTCTTAAACAGCTCTTTAAATATAGCCAGACATCTGTTGCCTAGATGAGTTGTTAACATTTTTTGGATAAAGATACTTCTCAGCAAGCTATTCTGCTTTGAATTATTTGGTTTTGAGCAAGATGAAAAGGATGACATGTCAAGCACTGTACTCTCAACAAACCTGTTTTAAGTGACTCTGTGTTGGGCATGAGGAGAAAGATGCTATGCTTTCTGCGATCTGCATTTTCTTCTAATGGGAAACTATTCCTTTTAGACAAACCTAGTTGAGAGGAGTCCTTTGCTTTTTATAGCACTCTGAATCTAGACACTGCAAATTCTAGATAGTTAAGATTAGCTTTCTCTTTTCCCCAGAAAATAAGCTTGAATGAAATAGCAAAGACAGCCCCTTTGCCTCCTAAACACTCGCTGTAATTGATTTCCTGTAAGAAATATAAGTTATTTTTCTAATAGTTTAAAAAATATAAGTACATGTGGATACCTGCTGCAAAACAACATGCCTATTTTTCTTCTAAATCCAGTTAAAAATCTTTGAGCATCTGCTCTTCTTAGTGACCTGACCTATAGCTTTCTTTCAATAATGATAATATAGTGTCTATTGTAGTTATTTAATTGTTCTACAAAATCCGAATTTAAATGAAAAGATATTTATATTTATATCCATTTGGTAATGGATAAGTCAATTATCACAAACCTCTTTATTCTTATGGTTTATATCTACCCAAGAAATATTCTCCATATAAATATACTATATAAATATGTATCTTAGTCCTTTTGGGCTGCTATCACAAAATATGACAGACTGGGTATCTTATAAATAGAGTTTTTTTTTTTTACACTTCTAGAGGCTGTAAAGTGCAAGATCAAGTCACCTGCATTGCCATATTCCGGTAAAGGCCCGTTTCCTGGGTCATACCCCATGCCTGCTCACTGGGTCTTTACGTGAGGGGAGGGATGAGGAAACTCAGTTTTTGTAAGTACACTAATCTCATGCATGAGGGCTCCACCCTCAGGACCTGAGCACCTCCCAAAGGCCTCACCTCATAATACCATCAGGTCACTCATTAAAATTTCAACATATAGGTACCAGTCCGGTGGGTGGTGTAGTGGTTGAGTTAACGTGCTCTGCTTCAGTGGCCTGGGGTTTGCTGGATCTACATACTGCTCATCAAGCCGTGCTGGGGTGGCATCCCACGCACAAAATAGAGGAAGATTGGCACATATCTTAGCTCAGCAACAATCTTCTTCAAGCAAGAAGAGGAAGGTTGGCAACAGATGTTAGCTCAGGGCCAGTCTTCCTCACCAAAAAAAAAAAATTTCCAACATATAAATTTTGAGAAGACAAGGCATTCAGATTATGGCAATACTGTATGTAATTTATATGAACACTTCATATAAACCTACCGTTAAACGTAGGGAAAACTACTATAATGGCAAAACTCTTATGATGAATATACCAGTGAACGGTTCCAATTACAACTTAATTCACTTACACTTACTTCTAGAATTCTATGTAATTAAAACTATGGATGACGTACCTTGAAAATGCAAGGTGCATCTCATTATACTAATGAGACACATTCTCTAATTTATGTTATTTCTTGGCAGAAGCTCCATATCCACTTTAAGGGAAGAAAATCAATGTGTAAGGTATTTTGCTATTAGTAACTTGATGCACTGAACTTTTATGTAAGAAAGCATTTCATAAAAATAGGTTTCAATGATGTGAAGAATTTTAGGAGAGCAATCAGTACAACTTAAAAGCACTAATTTTCTCTATTTAAATGGTGAAAGATTTTGTACTTCAGGGAAAATTAATCTATCTTGGAAAAATATGGTACTAAATGAGGCACAAAACTGAATATGTTTTAAAAAGATATCAATGCATGAAAGCATTTTAACTGTGTGGGTTCTAATTTATTATTGACAACTTGGTATTTTAAGCTTTAATATTCAATGAACATAGTTGTTTACATGTTCATGAATTTTCCCTTTGAAAGTATTTTTTTGATAAAAACAAACGAATGCAAGTTTTGAATTAAGAAATAGAAATCATTAGGCCATCATGGGTCATATTTCCTATAAATAAAAGTTAAATTCTAGTGGCTTTTAAAAAATTCTGTTGTAATATGTTAGTTTGCAGAAAACAATCAGGAAATAATATATCTTTAGTGAACGTTATATAATTCTAGAAAGCACCTATAAGCTAATTCAGTCTAAATTCACTTCACTGAAATAATATATACTCCTTCTTAGCCATTTTTAGTGACTACTTTGTTTATGATTATCAATTATTGGCTTTTGGTACTGTTTCTCTAAATGAGAATAAGATATCTAAACTACATTAGAGTATTTTTATTTTAAAAAAGATCAAATGGAACTAATATCAATGACCAATGATAAATGATCTTTAATTAACATTTACCAAAAAAAAAAATCACAAAAGCACTCAGGGAATACATATAAGCATTTGACTCCATAATATATTTTTGGATAACCCAAAATGAGAGCTGGATTTGTGTTACACGACAAGTCCATCACTATCATTTATTTAGTGTTATTACACGCCAGGTGCTACTGTAAGGGCTTTGCATACATTGGCATATTGCATGTTCAAAACAAAATCTATGAGGTAGATACTACTATAATCTCATTGTTATAGACTCGATAAAAGGAAGAAACTAAGTAACTTGTTGAAGATATAAGCCGTTAAATCTGAAACTGGGGCTGAAATTGAATAGTCTGGCTCCTGAGCTCGGCAATTCGTCATCATTCTCTCCTACGTGGAGAGTGCACCTCCTGTGGTTCAACTAGGAAGCTGTCAGATTGACCAACTCCATCTCTTTTCCTAGAATGAGATGGCTTAAGAGGAGTGCTTATTCCACGTTTCTACAAAATTCTTCAAAAAATATTTCATTTTCTTACAACTTCTATCAACCTTTGCATTCCCTCTTCATGTTTTTTAAGAAGGCTTACACTTCTTTCTTTAAATCCCCTTGTTCCTGAAAGCTAACTCGAAATGACTCAAGCCTTCTCTCCACTCTACCACACGGAAAGGTAAAGGTCCTGGAGACCTTTTAACTTTTCGCTATTTCAATTATCATTGATCCAACATCGTGGAAGCAAGAAGTCAAGTGAGGATTTATGTTATCATTGTAATCATCTGTCACCTTTTGGAAACATCTAAAAAAGCATTTAGAAATGTCATGAAGAGATGTCACCTCTGAAAAGATGAAAATGGTGCCAAATAGCCCAAGGGTGGATTCACTGCTTGACAAAGATAAAGGGAGTCTGTTTCAAATAGTTTGAATTCTATTTTACCACATGTGAGAGGCTAGAATTTTGGATGAACGTTTAATTAAGTCTATCAAGGAGTCACTTTCCCTGAGTGAATTTCGTAATTATTCAAAATTATTTTGAAGTATGCATTTTAAGGGTAGAGGTACTGACATCATTCAAAATTACTCCCAATGCTGAAATACATTTTCTTCGCATGTAACCCCACAGTAAGTTCACTTTTAAAGTTTAATAAATGAAGAAATGATAAATTTAGAAGTAAATCCAAAGAAGGGCCATATTCCACACATTAAAGTGCTGTGTAGGACAGCCACTGAACTCAGGGCAGCTGTAGCTACAATTTAAAGATGATCACTCAAAATATGGACCTCTGGAGCTGAAACTGAACATCTATAGGGCAAAAAGTAGTGATACAACCCAAAGTTATCTTAATTTCAAGGATAGAAGAGAATCCAGTTGATCTTTGAATTTCATTCATCTTCTTTTCATATACTAGACCAAAAAACTTTGAATCAAAAACTTGACAAGGTACTTTCTTCTTCAGTATTTATGCATTCCTCTATTAACCAAAATTGAAAGATGGAAGACATTGATAATTTGGTCTTCCTTCCGCTTTTCATATCCTCATCTCAAAGTTTTTCGTCTTTGATCATATGATGTAATAGATGGTCAAGGGAATTAGAAGTGCAACTCCAGCTCTACTCACAATCCAAAACATATCCACTTCTTTCTGGATAATTTCACCTCAGTGGCAGGCAGATTTTCCAGTCATTACATAAGAAACAGATAGACAAAGAAATTCCCCTTTTAATATTCTTTTTAATATTTTAATGTTTCCCGCCAAAATAGAAATAAACAAGACTAACCTTTCTTTATTATCTCTTTCCACTACTCACATTCACTAAATTTTTGAAAAATCTTAATGTATTTTGAATAGAAATGATTCTTACCCCTGCACTTTATTCTTTACGTGTTGTCTGTCTGACGTTGATGCTTCTCCACACCATTCTATCTCACAGATGAAAAGCTATCACCCTAAATTAAAATAACACCATATTTCTGCCTTTTGAAAATAATTCTGACTTCATACAGATATAGATGTTTCTATACAGAAATATTTATGGATACATGTTTACATATGGGTTAGTACACACACATACACACACAATTGTTGCTGTGTAAGCAGAGATGGTCTGCAAGCAACTACACCTCAACAGCAGGAATCAAAGCTGCTCCCGCATCTCCCAGATCCTGGTTTCTAATACCGTTCTCCAATAAGCTGAGTCAGAAATCCTGGGAGGAATAGCTGACTTTTTGACTCAAGAAAGGAATATATAAGCTGGGCCTAGAGCATCTTATAATGTCAGAAAGTAAAGAAGTGCTCAAAAACAAACAAATAAAAGGCACAATGATGAGGTTGTGTCAAAGGGATATAAAGCCAAATGAAAGAGCTCCCAATGGCCAAAGCTGGGACAACTTGAGAAACACAATAAATAAAAGTACAAAATAAATATATATAAGAAGCCCAAAATTATATAATTGAATGAATAAATAAATCCATGGGAGAAATAGACAAATCTCCATGTAGAATTCTAAATTATTTATGAAGATATTCCACCCTCAAATTAATGGGGCTTAACACCCCACTGCCACGGGGTAGCTGCACATTGTGACTTCCTTCCAAAGAGGATAGTGCATAAAGGGAGAAAAATGATAAATTCACAGAGGAGAAACCTGAAAAGCACTGCCTCAATCAGGTAACAAGATGAACGCCAACAGAGGTAAATGGCGATGCTAATATGTACCCTTGATACGATGAGATTGACACTTTACCTGTGTGCTCTTCCCCCAAAATTCAAAACCCCAATCTAATCATGAGGAAAACATCAGAAAATTCCCAAGTGAGGGACAATTTATAAAACACCTGACTCAAAACTCTCAAGGTCACAGAAAACAAGGAAATTCTGAGAAACTGTCACAGCCAAGAAGAGGCCAAGGAGACATGAAAACTAAGTGTAATATCCTAGATGGGACCCTGGAACAGAAAACGGACATTGGGTAAAAACTACAGAAATCTGGATAAAGTATATGCTTCAGTTAATAATAAGGTGCCAATATTGGTTCACTAGTTGCGACAAATGTAGTCTACTAGTAAGATGGTGATAATGGTTTACACGGGAACTCTGTACTATTTTCACAATTTTTCTGTAAAACTAAAAGCATTCTAAAATAAAAACGTTTATTAAAAAATAATTTTCAAGTACTTCGGATTATAGGTGATGACTTCTTACCTAAAAAATACAAAAATAACATCATGAAAAATAGAATCAGAAGCTTCATCTTTAACCTTGAACTAGCTACAAACTAAAACCAAAATCCTTTAAAAAAATATTCAGAAATTATTATGACAAATGGATTTAAATGAGGAAAGTGGCTACTACAACTTCATATGAGTTTCTCAAAATCTCAAGAAGAGGTTTTTTTCTTAAGGTCTGATATGGATGAAACTTTCCTTTGGTGATCTTTGATAGGGATGGTAGGCCAGGAGGGCAGCCCAGGAGAAGTGGGAGCGTAATTAAAAGCCTTCCAGACAACAAAAGGTCAGACCCAGAAGTCTTAACTGGTAAATCCTGTCAAACATTTAAAGAATAAATAATGTCCACTATTCAAATATTTTTTCAAAAAATCAAACAATGTGATTTATCCCACAAATGCAAGATTGGTTAAGCACTTGAAAATCAATTAACATAATGAACCAAAATGAATAGAAAAAGAACCAAAAACACATTATCATCGCAATAGATGCATGACAAACATTTGGCAAAATTTAGCACCCATTTGAGAGAAAAACATTCAACATAAAAGGAATAAAAGGAAAATTTCTCAAACTGATGATGGGCGTCTATATAAAATCTAGAGCTACTATTACACTTAATAATAAAAGGTGGAATTTTTTTCCCTAAGATCAGAAACAATGATAAAACTATCCAAACAAACTAAAAAAAAGAGTGAAGACACAGCTTACCAAAATCGGGATTCAAGGAGGTCATGTTATACAGATCCCACAGACATTAAAATGATAATCGACAACTACTAAAAGTTATGTGCAAATAAATTTGATGATTTAGATGAAATTGATCAATTCCTGCAAGACAAAGCCACCAAAATCATTCTAAAAGAAATAGATAATACCAATAGTCTAATAAGGAAATTGAATTTGTATTTAAAACCTTCCAAAAAGAAAATAACTCCATATCCTGAAGGTTTCACTGGCAAATTCTACCAGATTTTTAAGAAATAAGTAATCAAATTCTACACAATTCTCAAAATAGAAAACTAGGGTTATGTTTAGAGTTTCACTAGTCCTAACACGACACAGAAATTGGTTATCACTTCATTTATCACATGACATTCCTGAGCACCAACTCAGTACAAGCATTTGGTCAAGATACTTTATGTTCCCTAAAATTATTGTTAGTCCAGAATTTAATAACCCCTGAGATATCTGGATATTACGCTTTCCTGGATTACAGTTATCTCGGAAACTGACCACAGATTGTACTGGAAACATTATAAAGAGCCTGTAATTGTAATTACATGTGGTGTTATAGCAGAGTCCCTTCTCAAGTGTCCACAGACTTCACGTAAGGGACTTTGTGTCTGTGGCACAGACCTGGGTAAGGCCAAGGCTATCTATGGTGGTCGTTAAATTAGATTTCTTTTCCAAAGGCATAGATACCCTATACTTTTCTAAGTTTATGCTAATTTTGTGATGGCTCTGTGAATGGGTTGCCTGTTGATTTCTCTCCTAAGAGCGCCATAATTAATTAATCACATCCCAAGTTCACAGCATGTCCACACTACTTGCTGAATTCTGACTGGCGTGCTTGCTCCACTTACTGTTATGTTAAGGGTATACACATGTGCCTCCATGAGGTAAATACAGCAAGCGGACTCAGGCATCTCAGTCTCTCTCCATTTCTGCTGACATCAGAGACTTTACGAGAACAACCCTTCTCTCTCTAGATTATATTTTCAACTGGAAAAGAAAAAAAACTACAAAGATAATTTTATTTTTAAGATTCTAGCGCTTCTCTACAAATTTATTCTTCATGGAATGAGGAAGGGAATTTTTGGGGTCCATGGGGTGTGCCTTAGGAGAGCTATAACTCAGAATTCCGGGTGCTTAAAGATCAATCTCCAAATGCTTTACTAATTGTGTTGTGGTAGCAGATATATTGACCCAAGAATATTAATCTCAGTAAGTACAAGGCCTCAGACAATTAAAGGATGTAGCTTAGTTTTATTTTTTCTCTCTGAAAACCATGCCCTTCTAATTTTTTTACTCCAGGCTATTAATGGATATTTCTCGGTGTTTTATCACATCTTAACATAATAACTAATTCCAAGTATCTTACATTTTTCTATTTTCTGCTGCCTGCCTTCCACAATCAATTTTTTCTTAATTTAGTGTTTTTGTTTCATTAACAAGCAACAAAAACAAGTTGTAGATAAAGTAATAATAATAATAATGATACACTAAAAGGTTACTAATAAATTCACAAAATTAAAGGAAGACCTGAACATCATCATTTTAGGTAAAAGTGTAACTACAGTAGCTTCTGGATTTTGACAATTAGAAAATGATTGTTTAGGGGCATCATCTGGTCCACTTGATGTCTTTGGGGTTTTCTCTGACTACTATTGAGAGGCCCATAATATTTTTTATTTCCATTTGTAATCACGTATCAATGTATTAATCATGTGGGATCATCTATAATCATGGAGGATCGACTGAAAGCCGAATGGGTGCATTTGGTCAGCTGGACACTGTCAACAAGCTCAGGTCCATTGAAGAGTGGCTCCATTCTCCCCACACCACAGTAGACTTGACAAGGAAACAGAGGGCCGAGCAGAGTGACTTTTCTGGTATGCTCTTGCAAACAAGCACAGGTTTTTAACAGTTTCTCTTGTGGTGACCCTACATCTATGATTTATAATGATCTCACCTAAGTCTAATCCTCCTGAAAATCTCCTTTACCAGCTCTTCCAAGTCTTGTGGGGCTTATACTCCCACCCCATCGCATGTTTTGGTTTAATATTTCCCTTTTTCTAAGCATGCCCTGATCATAGTAAAACTTTCTACTTGATTACTCTGTAAGGGTGAAAAATAATTTCCATTAAAGTTAATGATGCGATATTATTAGCTAATTTAGCTAATTCAATTAAAGAAAACAAAGAAATATTAGTTTATGATTCTACCCTCACTATGGGTGTCTTTGGCTAGTTCTCTCACACTGCTATCTCTGTTGTTAAGTTCACAATCGCATTAGTGTCCTTATATAATATTATGTTCCAGAACCACAGTTTCTGGTACAGCACAGGCATATTCTTCACTTGTTGGAAACCCAATGCATCTAGAGATCCATCATACTTCCTGGGGCACAATGTTAGAAGAGCAAGATGTATAACCCTTCTTCGTGGCACTCCACTTCCACACCCTCTGAGAGCATTCTTCCACGGCCCAGGGAATTTTGATGAAGAGCAGAGTAAACTTTATACAATTGTTCTTAAGGCTAATACTAAATATACCAGGATCTTGGTTTTTGAAGCACACACAGCAATAATATGACACTGTTATTCTCTATAATTGTAACAGCCAAAACCTTATCCTGAAACTATAGACATCATGGGGTAGTGTTAATTCTAGGAATGAAAAACACATCAATATACACATTTGGCACATATACATATATATGTGTGTTTATATATATATATGTATATATATATGATTTGCATAGTTCTCATTTCAGGTTATGAGTCGAGAATTTTCAAAAACATATTCTGTATTTTTAGTATTTTGGCAAAGACTTTACTTAAACAATCCTTCTGGATATTATAACTAGAAACCAGAACTCTGTAGATGTATTGAAGGCAAGTTTCTAATGCCAAAATTGGTCAAAAAAGACAAGTATCACCTTTAAAAGAATACTATTTTTAAGGAAATTTAATTACATTTTGCAGCATCTCATGTCAGTTTGAAACATTTTATTCATATCTCCATTCTAACATTGAAGACCCAATAAATATCATCATTCTTTCCCTCCCAATTTCTAAACTAAGAAATGAAATATTTGACTTTAAAAATGTAGAAACAAAATGAAATCTTTACTGCTGATATAAAGTCTATTGAAGAATTTGGCTTAGGTGTGAGAGCCAAATGAGATTGCTAATCATCCACTCTCTAGTCGAGATTTTGAGGGCAGCCCACTGAAGGACAGATTGAGTGAACAAAGCAGGTGTTTTTTCTAGGTCTTTGTCTCCAATGGGCCAACACTTTTTCCACGTTCAAAATGTATACAGAGGAATTTCCCTAAATCAATGAACACAAATGAAAGTCAACACCATCATCAGGTAACTTGCTCCACCTCTACGGGAAGAGTACACGGATTTGGTCAGAAGCCAGAGACAGAGTCCCTCCTCTTCCAGAGGGGAAAGAGTAGTGTGGTGGCTTTGCGATGTGTTAACTTGTTAGGTTGAGCTATACTTCCTAGAATTCCCTATTCGGTTTCTGGTAAGGGTAGGACAGAGAGAGAATCTTGGGAGTTTTGGAGTGAACGGATGCAGCAGCCATTTTTTAACTCATACACATTGTGGCTAACCTGCTCATCTCATTGGCTCCAAGAGGTGGCTGAGCCTGCACCTGCTTTATCTTCCCCCAGATCCTCCTTCAGCTTTAATTCTCCTGAATCAAGAGCGAGTGTTCAGTTTTCTGATGAAGGGCCCTGGCTTCTGTAAGATACAGTAGTCAACAAGGTCAGAAACCACAAAAATTGACAGGAGTTTCTTTCCTTCTTTGTGGGGTTCCAGCCCATGCCTGTAGCATCCATCCCGTCCTTGATCTACTCCGTTTTATATTCTTCCTTCCTTCCTGACTGTCTGTGCTGTAGATTTAAAGATCCAGCAACAAATGCAGAGACAAGAGAGCCTTTCAGAGAAGGTTTAACAAGCTCCCATAATTTGTATAATTCCTATAGGGAATTACCTTAAGGATTTTTCTTTTCTAACATTTCCACGTCTCTGTGCTTTCAACCCCTTGGGTTATACCTTGAACTGATGTTCAACCAGAAATATGGCTTTCACCGCCAGGTAGGGGAACAGCAGTCTAGCAGGTTCCCACCTTCATAAATGTGCCCACACTTAACCAACTGTTTTCTCTTTGTGAATATTCAGAAGACTGTTTTTGAGCAATGGGATTTTTGTCCTTATGGATCAAACAATGAAAGAGGCATATCTACTGCAAGCGCATGTTGAACTCAGACTTGGAAATTCACTCCCTGTTTTATTTTGCTTCCCTGAAGATGTCTGTCTGCATTGTCCAACATAGACAATCATGTGTTTTGTCTACAATAAAATAAAAACAATCCTAAATATACTCTATAATCAAATGTTAAAGCCATGTCAAAAATGAAATGCCAGCAGCAAGAGACCCTACCTTGCTTAAAACATTCTATTATCAAATTTCCAAGGAAAAATTAAATCCGTCAATTAAATCCCCTTGCAAGTCAAACCGCAAAGACTGAAGGAGTTAAAAGAAAAAGATCAAAGTATTTTGATTGCGTGAGTTAAAATTCCAAAGGAATTAAAGTCAGATTTATTTTGCCCTAATCTAGTCAGTCTTAAATTGAGGACTTTTTGAAATGTCTTCAGCGTTGCCCAGCAGGTGCGTAAATGTGTACCCTTCAGGACCTCAGAAGGTAAATTAGTTCAATGCCATGTCTCTGATGTGCCTCATTTTGAGTCAGCGTCACAGTTTACTAGGAAACACAACAGCATCCCACCACTTTCTGCTCACCTATTGCTCTTAGTGAGCAAGTTAATGCCTAGTCTTTTAGAAGTAATTACAGGCTAATTTATCTTCCTATCATACAATATTAAGTACTGTCAAAGATAAATTCAGGGATTTAATGGTATCTGAGTACAGGAAGGTCAACAGAGACCTCAGGTTTTTTGTGTTTTTTTTTAATAGATTTTGTTTTTTGTTTTTGAGGAAGATTAGCCCTGAGCTAACATCTGCAGCCAATCCTCCTCTTTTTGCTGATGAAGACTGGCCCTGAGCTAATATCAGTGCCCATCTTCCTCTACTTTATATGTGGGACGCCTGCCACAGCATGGTTTGCCAAGGGCTGCCATGTCCGCACCAGGGGTCGAACTGGCAAACCCTGGGCCACTGAAGCAGAACATGCTCACTTAACTGCTGTGCCACCAGCAGGCCCCTATATTTTGTTTTTTAAAGCAATATTAGATTCACAGCAAAACTGAGCAGGGGATACAGGGATTTCCATATATGCCCTACCCTCACACCTGCACAGTCTCCCCCATTATCAACATCCCCCACCAGAGGGATATATTTACTATAATTGATGAACCTACCCTGACACATCATAATCACCCAAAGTCCATAGTTTCCATTAAAGTTCATTATTGATTTTTTACATTCCATCAATTTGGGCCAATGTATAATGACATGTATTCGCCATCATGGTATCATACAGAGTATTTTCTTTGCCCTAAAATCCTATTGCCTAAAAATCCTCTGTGCTCTGCCTATTCACCTCTCCCCTCCACCCCAACCCTTGGCAAACAACTGATCTTTTCACTGTCTCCATAATTTTGCCTTTGCCAGAATGTCATATAGTTGGAATCGTATGGTAGGTAGTCTTTTCAAATTCAGGGACATCTGAGTTGTGTCTCAATATTGCCAATTATGAATAAAGCTGCTATAAATATCCACGTGCAGGTCTTTGTGGGAACATAAGTTTTCAACTCCTTTAGGCAAAACCAGGGAGCACACTGCTGCATCATAAGACAAGAATAAATTTAGTTTTGTAAGAAACTATCAAACTGTCTTCCAAAGTGGCTGTAGCATTTTGCCTTCCCACCAGCAGTGAAAGAGAGTTGCTGTTGCTCCATATCTTTGCCAGCATTTAATATCGCTGTTCTGGATTTTGGCCATTCTACAAGGCGTGTAGTAGTATTTCATTGTTGTTTTATTTTGTACTTCTCTGATGATATATGACGTGGAGCATCTTTTCATGTGGGTTTATTTTCCATCCGTATATCTTCTTTGGTGAGGTGTCTGTTAAGGTCTTTGGCCCCCTTTTTTGATCATATTTGTCTTCTTATTGTTGAGCTTTGAGACCTCTTTGTATATTTTTTACACTTGCCAGAATGGCAGTCATTTTAGTCATTGTCCACACTCCATGTCCTGAGAAAATCATTTCAAGTGGGGGAAATATTTCAGCAGGAATTAATTTTGGCTCTATGAATTGATGATATCTTGGAGAAATCCTTCTATGCAGAGTGCCTTCCTTCTGTGAGAATGGAAGTTGAAACATTGTTGCATTCTTTAAAAGCAAAGGCATTTGTAACAATCACGTGGCCAGTTACCAGGTCTTACCGAGGTTTCTTTCCTTCCTATCTTTTCCCAATCTCTCAGTCTCCATTTCCATTATGTACTTTCCACTCAGAGTGAGGAAAAGAGCGAAGCTATAGAATAGCTTCTCTTCACATATTTGTCCATGTGCTACCACCCCCTCTCTCTCATGAACTGCATTTCCAGCCATTGAGAAGATCCCACAGCATTTTCCTACCTTGACCAACAGCCAATTGGAGGCAAAAGGCATGAAGCTCAGGTGTGAAATTAGGCACTATAGGTTAGTGTCCAGTGAGGTCTGTTGAATCTCATGTAATTATCACTACCTTAGTACCACAGCGCACATTAGGAAGACTATATGTATACAAGAGTTTTGGGCACTATTCTTATGTTTTAGAAACCTAACCTTTCTTACTGTAGACCAAAGACCTCAAATCTAAAACCTCAGAGGAAAGGAACACATTTGTTCATGCATGCACATGCGTGTGTGCGCACACACACATATAAACACACACATACATTTTGAGAAACCAGTTACTCTGCCTGTTCAATGCAGCAATGCAACAATAGGTGTCCCCAAGGTGCGATGATAGAATAACAAAATATACTTCTTAATAAAGATACTCTTTTTCCTTATATTTGACAAAACTAAGATTAAAATGCTTGATTTCACATTTCATCAAATAAGCAAACTTAAAATCAAATAAATTCTTAACTGAAGAACACATACATGCCTATCCATTTTTTCTCCTTTACTCACAACAATCCAACAAGGAAATTGTTTTTATTTACTTAACATTACACAAGAAGAAACAAAGCCTTGATGAGATTAAATAAATTATCCAAGGTCACACAGCCAGGAAGTGATAGAAGCACTATTTAATTGTAGGCAATCTATCTCCAGAGTGTGACCCTCAAACCAACATGCTGTACAATCTCATGAATAAAAATAATTCCCTGAGAAAGATAAAATAAATTGGACATTCTGACTCTGGTACAGATTACGACTTAAGTGTCTATGAAAACTCCAACTTGTGACATATCTTTTGACAGTCGCTAACATCAGTTCTGAGAAATTACTTGTATCATATTAGGCATCTGTATAGATTCAGGAAAACATATATTTTATTGACATTTTCAAAATGGTACTGTTTTTAAAACTCTATTGCAAATTGTTAGGCCAGAAATCAATGATGTATTAAGCGGGTTAATGCAGGCAGTATTGCAAGGTCTTAAAAAGGGCCGACACTATTGTTAGTAGATAAATTATGTAAGCTTGGTCATGTACATCTGTTGATTTGCCAGATAACTAATTAAAATGCATTAAAGCCATGATGCTGTTTAAAGGCATATTTTGTGATTTCATAAAGTGTCATTTATCTAGTTTAAACCATACTTGTTTTGATCTGCTGCATCAAAATCACGAAAGGCATAGATTTTGCATATAAATGCAGCTCTAAAGAAGGGGTATGTGTTTCTTTTGACCTTACCTTGAATGGAACATAATCTATTTTGACTGACATTATAGTGGACAAAAAAAATGGCATGCCTGATATGTCAATTTTGATTCTTTTCAAGGAGTTATTCGCTTTATATTTATATAAACAGTTACATTCAATCTCTGACAAAAGTCCTCGTAATAGTATTATGATCTAACATTTATTAAGTTTTGATATGTACTAGGCAAATTTAATTTCTTAATATATATGTAAATCATTTTATACCCAAATCATTTACAACTGAAAACAACCCTTTGGAATATGTACATTGTTATCCTGATTTTGCAGAAACAAAGCTGGTGAAACGTGATCCTGCTAGTAGGAGGAAGACTCGAGATGACCAACCCAGGCGGCCTAGGAATCTTCATTTTTTCAAGAGACAACAACAAAATGAAATAGACTTTACATTCCCACAGTAAAATCGTTAACGTTATTTAAACGCTTTAAGATATTTGAAAATATCACTAATTCTTATCCTATTCTACTAAAGATAGCTCTACCAAAGCCAGAAAAAAATTGTACACAGCTCTCTCTTCTAATCTGAGGACCAGCAATGCTGTGAATTCGGGCAGGAACACTTAGATTGGCTCACAGCAATGGTCTCTCAAGGAATCCAGGTGGTTCTGACATGACCATGTTACGGAAAGCAAAGATGAGTCAGACTTTAACAATACTGAAGAGGCTTACAATTAAGACAAAATTAATTCATACTTTGAAATACATCTTTTCGCCTAGCCTTACCTACTCTTTTGGAAGAAGAGATTTTTTTTTTAAGTTAAAACACAGGAATGCCTTATTTTGCTCAGGAAATATTATCTACACATAGCAAAGTTTCAAAATGAATTAACTCAATCATCTTCCCTTGGAAATAAATGACATCACAATATTATTTTCAACAGGGATTTTATATTGCACAATCTGCTCTCAACTGTGAGATAATATTGAATCTACTAAATTGGACTTTAATTCTACAAATTTTACTCTGATAAACATAGATAGGAAGAAAGCAATTGTTTTTCTTTTCTTTTGCCTTTTTCTTTTTTTAAAAAACGAGGTAAAGAAGGAGAGTAAGATGTATGTTTCCAACCTCAGCCAGATGTTACTTTTTCCCTAACCCTCTAGAAAGGAGAGTTTGTATCTATCTGTCTGCACACATATTTGTAATCACATGTAGAGTTTGGGGCGCTGTTCTTATGATTTTTGAAACCTACCTAATCTGTCTTATTGTAGACCAAAGTTCTCAAATCTAAAACCTCAGAGGAAAAAAATACCTTTATTCTTATATGTACACAAACATACACACAAACACACACACACTTTTCCTATGAAGAATTGACGAGACAATAAGAAAAATGTTCCTTGATTTATCACTTGTTCTTTCCAATATTTGATACCAGGTAAAGACTGACCATGGCAGCACTGCATCTCACATCATGGGTGGTCCTGAAGAATCATGAAAAAGCACAATACTCTAATAAACAGAACCTTTAGCAGTCACTCTGCCTGGCAAATTTGCCCCTAAAGAGACAGAGCTAGAAGAATTTATTCATGAGCAGTTGCTATCGGTTTTACTTCATGACGAAGCACTCACCAGAAAAGGTGGAAACATTAGTAGTAATAAGGAGGTGTGGAGAAGAATTATGTGAATAGACTTCCACGAATGGGCCAATGACTATGCATGTATTTGTGTCTTATGAGAATGCTCACCCAAGTAGAAGAAGAGATTTTCAATTATCAGATGGACAAGATAACCCTTTCTGTTAATAATGTCTGCCAGGCTCATTACTCAGCCATCCCAACAATTGCTCAATGCGCTCAAGAAAGATGGAGCTTATGCATGAGCTTGAACATGTGGGCTTCACCTCATTAAAACTGATCTTGCCATTGTTGATGACCATTCTACCCACCAACAGCAGAGATGAAGTTAAGGACCCAGTGTGAAACCATTCCTGGAGGGACTGGCCAGCCATCGAGAAGCAGGCTGAATACATTAGAGATGCAGCGCTCATGTTTTGTCTTTACTGGAAAGTATAATTAACGTGCATATGGAGTTGTTTTTTCTGCCAGTAATTCTTCCACCTGCACAACCATCTATGGAATTACTAAATGCCATATTCACCATCTTTATATCCTTAAAACCATTATTTTTGACTGTGTAATAAATTTTACAAGAGGAGTGAGAGAGTGAGAAAAAAACGTATAGCCAGGGTTTCACATGTCCCTCCATGTGTCTCATCACCAAGAAGTAATTGGCCAGATAGATTGGTGAAATGGTCTAGTGAAGATTCAGTTGTGGCACTGGCTAGTGGGAGTTGGTGTTCTGTTCAACAAGATTTAGAATATGTTCTGATACAAATGATCGATGGTGCCGTTTCCCCACTAGCCAGCATAGATGGAGGAGTCAAACCAGGGATGAAAGAGGAAGTGCCTCATTTCTCTACTATTTCTATGAAATTGTGTGTGTGTGTATGTGTGTGTGTGTGTGTATTGGCTCCTATTATTAAAAGCTAGCAGTTGGTAGTTTAGAGGGCTTCATTCTGAAAAGAAGAATGCCTTCTCCATAACAGACAACCATGTTTCTATTGAACTGAAGTGGAGACCTCTACTATCTCTATTGGGATCTTCTTCCATTAATACAAGATAATTCTACATGCCAGTCTTATTACCAACAGTAGATTGGGTTGATGCTAAATAACAGGGAGTCATATTTTAAGAAACCAATGAACTCTCTGTGTGGGTGAGGGTTATCCTTAATATGCCCAGTCGTAAAAGTTAATAGAAAACAAATAAAATCCAGTTTAGGCAGGATTAATAAGAACTCTGAACCTTCAGAAATGAGAGTTTGGATCACCTCAACTGGTAAATCACCATGAGTAGCTGAGGTACTTGCTGAGACATTAGCTCAGAGTAAAGCAAACCTGGGGTTGCTAGTGAAAGAAGGAGATAATGAATACCAAATACCGCTTCATGACTGCCTGTAAAATGAGAATTGTAGTAGCAATAATTTTATTATCCTTTGTTTTGTTAGGTAGATGTTTGAAATATTAACCAATGATACATTTTTTTCTTGCCCTTTTTCTATTATTTTACAAAAGGTGTGATGATGGCAGTTAACTTTATAATTTACTCTTTAGGTTACAGGCTATCAAAGGGTAAGTTGTGGTTGATCCAGAGAAGGAAGCAAAAGACAAATGCATTTATGGTTCTCCCTCTTGGGGAAGTGGCGCGTACCATCATCAAACAAAAGACAGTTGTATCACGTTAGGAAGACACATGATGTGGTTTTATTATTTTTATTGGCAGATTAAATTTAAGTAGAAAGGCGTACTTGGATGTTGAATTGAGAAGCTGAGGGACTGTCTCAGATTGTTTCGTTATCACCTTGATATCATCCCACCCCTTTTTGCAATGACATCTACAAAACAGGAGAAAGATTCTGGTAAGTTAATTTCTAGAATCCATTTTTCATAGAATTCTGGTGTGATGTTTGGAATGCAGAAGAAAGGGAGAAGACTTTTTTTCCAATGGCAGTACTGGGATAAGATTTAGCCATCCAGGTGTGGGGTTTACATTGCGACAGGCCTTCTACATGAGTCACTCACATCAGTGCTGTGGGCACCCTCCATCATCCGAGGCAGTTTTCAGTGCTTTCTGTAGCCTTCTACTTTCCAGAAAGCAACAGTGGTCTTCCATGAACATTGTTCTTCCAACCTTTCAATATTATTTATTAATTTTATTTGTGATAAGATTATCTATTTATCTATCTGTCAATCTCTCTGTCTATCTGTGTGTCATCTATCTAATAAAATTAGCCTTTTTGTTTCTTGAAATGGAGATTGTCACTGAGCTAACATATGTGGCAATCTTTCCCTATTTTATGTGGGATCTGGCCCCAGTGTGGCTTGATGAGCAATGCTAGGTCTGCTGGGTCACAAACTTGTGAACCCCGGGCCACTGAAGTGGAGTGAGCAAATTTAACCACTACACTGCCAGGCTGGCCCCTAAAATTAGCCATTTTTAACTGTACAATTAGTGGCATTAATTGCATTCACAATCATCCATTCCAGATGTAATCATCACCACTATCCCCCCAACTTTTTTTTATCATTTCAGATAGAAACTCTGTAGCCATGAAGCAATAATTCCATATTCTCTACTCTCCTCTACCCTTGGAAACCTCTAATCTAATATCTGTCTGCAAATTTAACTAGTCTAGATATTTCATATAAGTGGAATCATAATATTTGTCCTTTTGTGTCCGGCTTGTTTAACTTAGTATAAAGTTTTCAGGGTTGATCTCTGTTATAGCATCTATCAGAATTTCATTCCTTTTTATGAGTGGATAATATTTCACTGTATGCATGTGCCACACTTTGTTTATCCATTCGCCTATTAATGGACTTTGTATCATTTCCACCTTTTGACTCTTGTAAATAATGCTGCAATGAACCCTGATGTACAAGTATTTATTTCAGTTTCTAGTTTCAATTCTATTGAGTATATGCCTAGGTGTGGAATCGCTGGGTCATATGGTATTTCTAGGTTTAGCTTTCTGAGGAACCACTAAACTATTTTCCATGGGGCCTGTACCATTTTACATTCCCACCATTACTGTACAAGAGTTCCAATTTGTCCACATCTTCATCATCCCTTTTGCTTCCTGTTTTTTTTTTAAACTAGTTATAGTCATCCTAGTAGATGTAAAGTGATAACTCATTGTGGTTTTCATTTTCATTTCCTTAATAACTAATGATGTTAAGCATCTTTTCATGTGGTCACTGGCCTTTTGTTTATCATTTTTGGAGACATATCTATTTAAGTCATTTGCTCATTTTTAAATAGCGTTATTTGTCTTTTTTATTATTGAGTTGTAGGAGTTCTTTAGTAGTAAATTAGTAGTATTTATTTGTAGTATTAGTGTATTCTACATAGTAAACTGTTATTAGACATACAATTTGCAAATATTTTCTCCCATTCTACAGATTGTCTTTTCACTTCCTTGATAATGTCCTTTGATATCTGAAAGTTTTTATGTTGATGAGGTCCAGTTTGTCTGTTTGTTTTGTTACTGTTCCTCATGCTTTGGTATCATATCTAAAACTCTATTGCCAAAGTCCAGTCACCAGGAACTACTCCTACATCTTCTTCTAATAGCTTTCTGGATTTAGCTCTTATACTTAGGCCATTGATCTATACTGAGTTAATTTTTGTATCTGATGTGAGGTGGAGATAACTTCATTCTTTTGCAGGTGGAAATTCAGCTCTCCCAGAACATTTGTTGAAGAGACTATTCTTTCCCCATTGTAAGAGCTTGAAACTCTTGCTGGAAATCAATTGGCCATAAACGTATGGATTTATCTCTGTACTCTCAACTCTATTCCACTGATCTATATCTATCGTTATAGACATACGGGCAAGGCCATGTTCCTTTGTAAGTAGATTCGTAGGATCTTTTAAAGTCAGGAAGTGTGAGTCCTCCATTTTTTTTTCCTCTTCTTCAGGATGGTTTTTGTTATTTGGGGGCCCATGTAGTTCCATATGAATTTGAAGATTGGCTTTTCCATTTCTGCAAATGAAACTGTTAGGATTTGGTAGGGACTGCATTAAATGTGCAGATTACTTTGGGTAGCACTGTCGTGCTAACAACATTAAGTCTCCCTGTATGTGAATACAGGATGTTTCTCCATTTATTTAGGTCTTCTTTAATATTGTTTTTGTAGTTTTCACTTCCTTGGTTAAACTTATTTCTAAGTATTTTATTCTTTAGATGCTATTGCAAATGGAATTCTTTTCTTAATTTACTTTCTATATGTTCATTGTTAGTATATGGAAACACAATTGTTTCTTGAGTGTTAATCTTGTACCCTGCAACTTTGTTGAATTTGTTTATTAGTTCGAAAAGCTTTCTTGTGCATCGTTTGCGAAAATCTACATCTAGTATCAAGTCATTTGCAAATAGAGATAGTTCTACTTCTCCTTCTGCAATTTAAATATCTATTATTTCCTTTTCTTGCTCAATTGTTTTGGCTAGGACTTCCAGTGCAACGTTGAACAGCAGTGGTGAAAGAGGATATTCTTTTTTTGTTGTTATCTTAGGGACATGTTCAGTCTTTCATTTGAGTCTTGTTAGCTGTGGATTTTTTATAAATGTTTTTTGTCGTGTCAATGAATTTTCCTTCCTTTCCTAGTTTTCTGAGTATTTTTATTATGAAAAGGCATTTGGATTTGTCACATAAATTTTTGCATCAATCATGATGATCATGTGTAAAAACACTTCTATTAATGTGACTACATTGATTCTGTTGATGTGACTCCATTGACTGATTTGCTTATGTTGAAGTGCCATTGCATTGCTGGGATAAATCCCATTTGTTGACGGTGTATAATCCTTTTAACGTTCTGTAGGATTTGGTTTTCTAGGATTTTGTTGAGAATTTCTATGTCTACATGTATAAGGCATATTGGTCTGTGACTTTCTTTTCTTATCATATCTTTGTCTGGCTTTACTTTCAGGGAAAGGGTAGACTCAAAGAATGAGTTAGAAATGTTTCTTCCTCTTCTACTTTGAAGAGTTTGAGAAGAGTTAGTACAAATTCTTCTTTAAATGTGTGACAGGATTTACCAATAAAGCCATCTCGTCCTGGAATTTTCTTCGTTGCAATGAAATGTTTTTAAGCACCTAATTCCCTGTACTTGTACCTTAAAATCCTTGGGGTGTTCTGTTTGGTTTTCTTTTTCTGACTGATGCTTGAAGCAGAGGATCCTACTTGACTATCAGTAAGTTGGTGGATTACAGCTGTAAGAATTGTTAAAAGATAGGAAACAATGGTAACAGTATATCAAGATGTACTCAAACCTTTCATCTAGGAAGCCATTTGACTCTTACTTTCATACAGGTAAAATTATGAGTAGAGTATTAAGTATATTAGAGAAGTTGCTTCAACTTTTACCCAAAAGTTTTAGGAGACCGCTGACACATGAATAGTCCCCATGTGGACTCTGACCATAAAGCTACACTTCATTATTTCGCCATGTTTATGTTCCCATCATCTAACACTTTGGTGAAAAAAGTCTACTGATGAATTTTGAAGGAAAGACAACAATGTAATTAGTTGTCACATTCCCTATTTATTAATGAAACAGTGAGAAAAATAAACAAAAAAGATTAGTTTATTATTTATAAATTAACAGGACTCCACGTTTTCATCAAAATTTTTAAAAATCTCACCCATTATTCTTTTTAGATCACAAAATATAACTGATTTAGCACGTTCTTTAAAGATCTATTACTGATTCATGTGTAAAAAAATTTCAGCTATAAGTGAAAGAAACTGTCTTTTAAAGAAGTAAATTTGAGAACTTGATTCTACTAAACAATTTAAACACGAGCTGAGGCAAATTTTCGACCTTTCTGATTGATCTATCTAGCGGGAGACAGGTTTGAGCATCGCTGAATGCAGAGTTTCAAATAATGGCATGGTACAATTTTTCCCCGCTATCCAAGAGTTCACTTTAAGCCACTTGTCTTTTATGATATACCTACATTAGCACCTGCTTTCGCCACGAAAGAAATCTGAAGAGGATTTCGCTTTTACAAAAAGAGGGAAAAAGCGAAAATAGCGCCCAGCATCAGTTTTGCTGCGAGCCAGCCAGCGCTTATAGAGGCAGCGCGCGCCCCGAGCATGGAGCATCGAGCTACGAGAGAGCGGACGCCAAGCCCCTCCGGTCGCTGCACTCAGCATCTCTGCGTTAAGCTGCCAAGGTTTTGAACTGTCTGTAAGCATCTGTGCTTTATCTGGATCTATTTTGGTAGGTTATTTTTTGGGTCTGGGAACACTCAAAAAATTTTCAGGTATAAATTAATGGTAATTGTTTCTTGGCTTTATGTCATTTTGACTTACAAAAGCTTTCAGATAGCGGGAGAAACCTCTATCTGATTTTTGCTCGCAAATTTTGATTCTGTGTTCTTCTGTCAATGTTTCTTTATTAGTAAGTGATTTCCACATGACAGATCTGAGCAGATTTACGGCTTTTCTGTGCCTCCAGGTCTGGCACTTGTAACAGATGGGAAAAAGTGCACGTGATGAGGTGTTACAGCCATATGAAAAGGAAGATCCACAAATACACGATTTCTCTATCTAAAAGAGACAGAGGCTCTGCAACGAAAGGTGGCAGTGAGCAGTAAATCCTTCAAGTGCTCCATCCCTGTGGAATAGTCCCGGGATGTCAAGGAAGGCCCTGATTCTGAGGCTGGAGCAAGTGTGTCAGGGGCCCCTAAACTTGCAATACTCATTCTCTCGGGCCCCTGTGTGTGGCGAATGCTCTTCTGTTTGTGCCAAAGTCATCCTCAAACCCCGGCATTCCACGATAGCCTGCTCAGGTAGGGAGAGTTCCACGAACAGCATAGGCTCCTCATTTCCAGTATGGAAAAGTCCAGGTTGAACAAAGAAGTAGCAGACACCTCGAATATAAACCAGAAAAGAATTGGGTGTCCCAAGCAAAGTTTCTTTTCTGCTAACCACTTGCGGAAAAGAAAAGAAAAAGATTTAAAAGTGGTGTTGTGTATGCAAATAGCAGAAGCAGAATAATATTATAAAAATATTGCTTCATTTAGACACACAATCTTATATGTGGAGGTATCTACATCTTAGTTGGCTCATGTGTTTGTTTACCATCATATTCTAGTGCTCTTTACCTTTAGATTGACTAGAAATGAAAATCTGGAGGGAGAGGACCTAGTTAAATTGATTTACATGGGGAACGTGGATGAATTTTGAATCTAGAAAAGAAAAAAACTACAAAATAATGCAAACTGAGGATCTGCCATTATACCAAAAATTGGGGATGAGAGCAAAACTGAGTGACAGGGAATTTATGTAGTTGTGTAATAGCACCTATGTGAATACATTATCCTCTTTATTCCATGAAATATCCAGTAAAATTAATACGTATGTCTGAACTCTGTGGAGTGAACTTATTTTTGGAGAGGTTTCAATAAATTTATTAGTTTTTTTCTGAGCCGTTTATGACAAATTAAGAGGTTACTCATAAGGGTACTATCGTATTTACATTTATTTTGGCTATCCTGAAGAAATGGGATGGATCCCACCCCCAGTTTAGTTTGGATGTTAATACTGATGATCACACACACACACACACACACACCCCTCTCAAGATAGTATGAAAAGGTTTATTACAAACAGAATGAGGCTTTCTGGGAGAGCAGAGCATACCTCCTAAGCTGATCTGAAAATATCCTGAGAAACAGCAATAAGTAACAACTGTTTTGAGGTTTTTACTATGGTTAGGTGTTGGGGCCAGAGTTCGAGTTCTCATGAGCAGGAAGGGACTGGCATGGTTTGACTCTCTTGGAGACACCAGAGGAAGGCGTTTCAGGACTTATCAGCTCAGATTTGGAGCTGAAAGGACAGAGGGGGCAATGAGGCTTAAAAGCCATAAGCCATCAAATATCAATATATGCAGTTATACTTTTTATTACTGTGTTATTCTGCAAGTAAGGGATACTCTGACTAATAAAAATATTCTTGTTTTATGTACACAAGAGATTAAACTTATGTGGAAGGATTATGAGAATGTCTATGCTAACTATTGAAAAAATAATTGAAATAGAAAATTTTTCTATGAATCCAAGTTATCCAAGTAAATTCTAACACAGAAAATCTGTTAATCAGCAATAGCTAAAATGAAAAAAGAAATCTACCCCCAAATAACATTATAACATTTGGTTAAAGCAGTGTTCTGGGAAATTTCTACTAGATCTTAAAAAAAGAAAGAGATCATGACTATGCTAACATTTTTTCCATAACATACATTAAAATATTTCCAAATTTTTCTTTAATACACAGCACATAAACAGCAATAAGCAATATCAAATTAGAATTAATTTGATGAAATAACAATTGGGTGTGTTAGGATTTCTTGAGAAGAAAGGGAGGAGGTGAAGGAGGAAGAGGGGGATGAAAGTTAATGGGAGAGAGAGGTATGATCTGAGGTACTTTTGTGCGTTATATCATTTGATTTTTACAACATCCTTATGAGAAAATGCTGTGATTATTACTCACATTTCACAGGTGCATGAACTTATCCTATCTGAAATAGAGCTGGTAAGGAGAGGGGCAGAGCCAAGACAAGAATACATTTCTATACGATCCCCAAAATCACGTTGACAAAGATGTGTGTCGTCTATCTATCATTGAATGAAAAGTGGGCCTTAAATGATTTCATAAAATACAAGGGTTTATGAAGGAATCTTTCCATACATGTATCTACACATTGTATATATTTACCTATATAATCTTACGTTTACAATTATACTGAGAAATGTATGTAAGGACAAAATGAAAATAAGATTACATACCAAAATACTAACTGTGTTTACGTTTGGATATTGGAATGAAATTATTTTATTTTTTGAAAACCATAATTTTTATTTTTACTCATATACACTTACTACTCAGGGTCTTCTGTTTATTGAAAAATGAGGAAAATGTTAAATAGAAAACTACAAATGCCCATTTGCTTTAGAAAATTGTAGATATATGTCAGCCAAGTTCCATATTTTTATATAGTTATTCCTCAATAATTCAACAATTAAAAGTCCAGTTTAATAACTACTCAAGTCCTATGTATCTTTTCTCTTAACCCAATCCACTTTTGATGTTATATTAATTTAATTGAAAGTAATTATGTGTAACTCTTGAACACCTCATTAAATTAAATATAGGGGTTTTTATTTTTAATTCCATGATGAAGACTGTACCTTTAAAACAATTATTAAAGCATCAGTTACTTGTAGACATTTTACTAGCAAAGTTTCCTTTTACTGATAAAATAGGCCATTCCTCATTATTTTCTTCTTCATCCTTGCCAGCATGTCCTCTATCTGCTAAGGCTTTGACTTAATTAACATAATTAACTGAGTCTTCGTTTGTAGGACCTCAGCAGCTTCTGTGTAACAAAAATGATAGAATATATTTGATGTGTTATTTTTACATTTATTCTAATTAAAATTCACTCACTTCTTTTAAAAGAAAGTGCTTTTTATCCTTTCTATTCTCTCTAGTAGACTTACTTTTTTTTTTTTGCCGCACAGACACAGGTTTTCATGACTTATCACAATTGGAAAGGGCTATTCGTGTGCCATTTTAGTTTAATCAAAAATATTGTGAGCTTCAGATCAGCCCCTAACCATTAGAAATGGCAGTACAGAATAATTGCATCAAATTGATTTGGGCTTTCCCCGAAATTTAAAATGCCGATATTACTTAAATTTTGTGACATTTGGCCAACAGTTGTTTACAGCTTGCCTGATCATTAGTGACAGATTAGCTAAACAAAGGCTTCAAATTTGTTAAATGTTTTAGGAAAAAAAAATACTACAGAATAAAATTTGAAATGCATGTTATAGGTTCCTTGAATTTTTTAAAATTTATATCTTTATCACACTTACACGTATTTCTCAGAAATGTAACAGTGGTACTCTGCATTTGTTCTTTGGTGAAAAGAAGGAAAGAATTTTAATAGATATGCATTTTTACTATCATTGTTTCCAAATAAAGTGAAGCCAAATTTTTAAGGGTAATATAAGTTCAGAGTAGAACATTAGACCCAAATCTATGCTATTGCATGTTTCTAATTTATCTTTCTAAGCAAGTTGTAAAGCTTTTTCAGATTAGGTATTTTGTTTTATCTTGGACTTACTTCTGGCAACGAACTGAATGTCTTGAATATAGCACGAAATACAGGTTGAAATCAGAGAGCTATTCATTTTTATTAGATAATAGAGTGGTAACTGGCGGTAGTATTTCTCATTGAATAGGGATGTGATAAAGAATGATCTCTCTGAGAAGTTTAAGTTTTATTTTGAGTCTAGTATCAAATCCATTGTGAATCATTGCTGTGGAGATGCAAAGCCTTCTTTTTTTCTATTTAATGTGAGATATGATATATTGTATATTTCGGCACAATATTTGGCCAGTGAGTGTATCTTAACTGTCAATTCTCCTCTCTTGATTCACAAATTATCTGCAGTCATTTCACCTTTTGGTGGCAGTTTTCATTCTTGTTCTCATTGGTGCAAAGGCTTGAATTTTTCCCAAAGTGTTATCTTTCTAAGTAATTCTGTGTGCTGTAGACCTACCCAGTGACTAGGGCTAGGATATTTTGGCATCCCTATCTACCTGTCCTCCTTCCTTCCCAACAGAGTTGAACTCCCCACTGATTGAATTCCTCAAAGTTTTAATAGCATAAGGGGGGACTTGCATCTCCTTGGCTTATTTAATATGAAACGGTCGATTAGAGTAGGACTTCAGGAATTGTAGGTTCTACTGATTTATTTTGCGGAGAGACAAAGTTTAGTAAGAGTAGAGATTATATATATATATATATATATGGCCAAGTTTCCATAGTTCAACATAGCTGTCTCTTATTTGCTATACATTTTAATGAAAACTATAAACAATGTCTAGCCTTAAACATATTCAATATCACATGTATTTTACCTTTTACCTAAAAAAGAATATGGTGTGCATACTACTTGGGAAAGTCCCCAAATTATGGTTGCGACCACCACCCTCTTTTGTTCAAAGGTTAGAGAAAAAAGTGCAGGGGTCACTTAAAACGTTATGTACCCATTCATTTTAATGTTTGTCAATTGATATTTTTTGACAGCGATTTGCATTGTCTTTCCGTATTTTATCTTCTGTAACTTCCTTTTACATGGTCATTGCTACTTTTAACACTAAATAACAGGGTTTTTCCTTAGGTAATCTCCACACAAAGGTGTGCACTATTAACTTGAGATGGATATTTGGGATGCATTTCAAGTAAAATTTGTTTGTTAAATATGCCTATTTGTTGGGCATATGGTATCGAGATATTTAATGCATTCACATGAATTATTTTTATTGTTTTTTGTTTGTTTTTTGCTTTGCTTTAGAAGGCTTGGAGCATCTCACGTTATATGTATATATTAGTCTGTATTTTGCTTTAGTTTATCTATATTATAACTATTCTGGAATATACTCTGTTATATTCTGTGAGGTAGGATTCTAACTAATTTTTCCCCCAAATAGTTAATAAATTATCCCAGTACCATTTATCATATGGCCTGTAGTACTGTTGCTGACTTGAAATGGCATCTGTCCCGTGTACTGAATGTTTACATGTGCTTAGATCTGTGTCTAGCACTTTCACTTGGTCCCATTGACTTTTGTCTTTCTGGTGATAGTACCTCTCTGTTTTAGTTACTGTTGCCTAGTAGTAAGATGACATCTCTGGCAATGAAAGTGTTCCCTTGGTCTTATTTCTTTATTTTACTTTTATATATTGAATTACGTATAAATTATTAATAATTTTTCTACTTTTTCTTTAAGTATCTACCTATTTATCTATATAAATGTCCAGAACTAATCAGATCCTAGCACTTGAAGTTTGTCTAATATGAAGCTTTAATAAAAAGGAGGAGCAAATAATACAGTTTGAAGGTAAAGTAGAATATTATTATTTGTGGACATCTCAACATGTGAATATACACAGTTGTGAATGGCATATTTCCTAGTTGATTGGGATTTTTATTGACTATAAAATAAAATGTTTGAAGGATGAATTAATAACAGTTTATAAATGTAAAGTATAAGATATTGAGTTTTTGCTTTAGAGGTACAAAACATGCTCTGCTATGCTACGCTATGATATTTCATGGCATCGTATTACCATGCACTGTAATTGGTAAGCATTAATAGACACACACACATACAGACACACACATACACACACATAGCATCATGCTCTCCTCTTTTTCTTGATGTTGGGCTTTCTTTTCTTTTTTAATGTATAAGATTGTAATATTTTGTTAGGAGATAGAACCTCCTTAAAAAGGTCATTGAATTGTCCTTAGGAGTTTCCATAAAAAGTTGGTATATTAAACTTTAAGATATTATAGATACACAGTTGTTTAGAATTTTGAATAAACATTCACTTTGTTCTAAATCTAATACCAGCTATGGTAATAAAAGTTACCATCATTTTTAACATTTAGATTTTTTTAATTAAATGTCAATTTTCTAAGTTTTGGGGAGAAAAATTATATTGATCAGGAGGATGTACTCAACACCAAATCCCAAATCCCATAAGTAAGTGACACATTTTAGATTTTTACAGTAGGAAAATATGTGAAATGTCAAATACTAAGAACAGAAATGTTCCCGTGTATTTTAGAAATTATCAAATATCATGGAATATATGCTTTATGTTCTAAGTTTGTACAAGGATTTGTTTTTATTTTTTTCCCCTCAATGTTCTTAAAACAGAAGGTATCAGTGAATCTGCTCATAAAGTCACTAAAAGTTACCTCAAATATTATGGAAATTATCAAAAATTATGGAAACCCACCATTATGTGCTTTGTATGTCAAACATATGTAGTTTCATTAATAATCCAATATTATTATGTAAATCAACTAATCATGTACTGAAGAAAGTGTACCCTGCTTCAGCGTATATACAAATATATTTTTTTATCTTATATCGACTTGCAGCTTGGAGTCTATGTTCTGACTCACATATTGACTCAAAATGAATCCGAGGCTGCTCCGTGGTTGCACCCAGCATGCTCTTGATGCCCAGCACACGATCTGCACTCTCTTACTCATCTTACTGGGTTACAGTCTTCTCCATTTAACTATCCTAACGCTACATGACACTCGTCATTGGAGTTTCCCGTGTGGGGAATATCTATACAATACAAGATGAGAAGTGGAAAACCAGAGCAAAATTTGTGTGCAGTTCCCCCTACCGATTTCTCCTGATCTTACCATTTTTATTATTCTTGGCTTTTTTATGCAGACCATAAAGTAACTTTAGTATATGTCTTAATCCAGCTATTATTCTCAAATGCATTGCATTTCAAGTCATTGACTTTTTGTTATTATTTTGCAAAAAATTTCTCACAGAATTTTAAGTTCTCAGGTCACTGAAAAACGTAGTTTTGCACTCAGTAGTTGTGGGTTTTTTTATAGAATGAAATGCGTGTTGACTAATTCTGAAAAGGAAAGCACATTCTAATTTAGATACCCCCTTGACATCTAACCAGGCAGCTCGTCCTCTTTCACGCCCAGTAGTGAGCTACGCATGAAGTGAAAACACTCAGCATTCTCAGAGTCTTTAGAATATCAAGATTTTTTTTCCTCTGAGGTTAATTTTCTGATCAATGTGAAGATATTAATTTGAAAGCATAAAATGCAATATTAACTTTTCAGTTATTATCAGTACCTACATTTCTTGAATATTTCTTTTGCCCATAGGCATTTGATAATATTGTTGAAGAAGTGAATAATTTCAAGACAAATAGATCACTGAACATAGGTAGTCAAAATGATTATGCCCATAAAAATTTAATTATTTTATTTATTTTTATCTATATAAAATTGACTATGATACTTTAATGCAATATTGAAGTTCCATATATTCCCAAGAGAAAGACTGCAAACATACTTTTTTTGTGACATCACTTTTTCATCTACTTTTTCCAGCTACATGGAGGAATAATGATTGTGAAGTACATTAAGAGGGTTAGTTTTGAGTTACTAACAGTTCACTCTCTGTTTAAAATATTTGATAGTTAAAACAACTTAGGACAAGTAGAAATAAATTTTTTAACACATTTTCAGTAAATTCTAAGGGTATACCTTCACCTGACTCTAAGCAAAATAATTAAAATAGTGAATCTAGTCTAATATTCTTTATAAGACATTTTTTCTTTCTTTTTGTTTTTGAGGAAGATTAGCCCTGAGCTAACATCTGCTGCCAATCCTCCTCTTTTTGCTGAAGAAGACTGGCCTTGAGCTAACATCTGTGCCCATCTTCCTCTACTTTATATGCAGGACACCTGCCACAGCATGGCTTGCCAAGCAGTGCATAGGTCTGCACCTGGGATCGGAACCGACAAACCCTGGGACGCCAAAGCAGAATGTGCGAACTTAACCACTGCGCCACCAGGCTGGCTGCTTTATAAGACATTTTGATTTTTAAAAGATTGCTTCTATTAAAGTAAGAGAAAAGCAGAAGAAATAATTCCCAATTGTAAAAATTATTTCACATATTCTTCAGAGCTAATGGCCACAATGTTTTGAAAGGCAAGAACAACTATAATATGATCCTGTTCCCTCATATAAGCTATTATGGATTCATTTTTCTAGCTATGCCAAGAAGTGTACACTGAAAGTAATATTATTTCCAAGGTAAGATGGTCTGTCTAATATTTTTTCACTGATTAGAATTAATAAAGAGTTACAAACATAAAATACAAAAGACCTAAAAATTGTGTTATTTGTCAAATGGCAAAAAACACTATAATTTAAAAAATTTTTTGTACTATATCTATCAATCATTTCTTTCATGTTTTCCACACTAGGGGTCATAATTTTAAGAATTTTCCAATACAATATTATATGTCAGTTAGATATATACTTAACTAAGTAGAAAATGTAAAGAATGGGATAAGTAATATGAATAGATTGCATCAATATCAGTATCCTGGTTGTGATATTATAACATGGTTTTGTAAAACGTTACCATTGGAGGAACTTGTTAACTTGTTCATGAATTCATTTGAATCTAAAATTACCTCATTAAAAATTTCAACAGAAAAAGCCATATTCAGGGACCAGCCTGGTTGCGCAGCCACTGAGTTCCCACTTTCTGCTTCACTGGCCCAGGGTTTGCCAGTTTGGATCCTGGGTGTGGACCTATGCGCTGCTTGTCAAGCCACGCTGTGGCAGACATCCCACATATAAAGTAGAGGAAGATGGGCGCAGATGTTAGCTCAGGGCCAGTTTTCCTCAGCAATAAGAGGAGGATTGGCAGCAGATGTCAGCTCAGGGCTAATCTTCCTCAAAAAAAAAAAACCAAAAAGCCGTATTCAGTATAATTCCCTAGAACAGTACTTCAATTTTCATTTCTTTGATGTGTTCAACAAAGGTGATATAAGCAAAATGCAACCACTGCAGCACAATTTCTGTGATTTTATTCATATTGTCTTAGAATTAAAAATAATTGTACTAAGTTTACAGAAATTTTTTTTTAAAAATTTTATTTTTTTTATTTTTCTCCCCAAAGCCCCCCGGTACATAGTTGCATATTTTAGTTGTGGGTCCTTCTAGTTGTGGCATGTGGGACACCACCTCAGCATGGCCTGATGAGTGGTGCCATATCTGCTCCTAGGATTCAAACCAGCAAAACCCTGGGCCGCTGAAGCAGAGCGTGTGAACCTAACTACTCCGCCACGCGGCAGCCACCTGAAAAAAGGCCAATTTAGGAAAAATGAGGCTTCCCGGAAATCTCCAGTGGAAAATATGCATTGTTTAGAACAAATTTTGGTGGGTTATCTGATGCGAGCCTTTTATTGTCATTAAACTATTTCACAACTCTGGAAATTGCAGATAGTTTAGAACAATGCAAAATAATGATACAGATATGTAAGTGAGTTCCAGCCAGCGGAAGGACAACTGCCCGCAAGCATAACAATGTCAGTTTTGTGTCCATTTGCAAGTTCATTTTAGTATCCTCAATCTATAAGTGTCTCATCTGTGTATTCTCCTTTGAACCGGTTGTGACATTACTAATAATAAGTTAAATAAAATTGTAACACATGTTCATTTTATATCTACAGCAATTATGATTTTATCTGTTCTAAAAACGATTCTTTAAAAATAGTGTGGAATAATCATCCAAGAAGAAGCCAAAAAAAATGTATAAGAGAAACAAAAGCAGAATTCAAGAAAGACTTTCAAATATAAATATTTTAAATATCTCAGCTGTCTAATTTTATTTAACAGGATTCGTCTTAAAACCAGACATCAGGTTAAGAGCCCAGGCCCTTGGCCAGTGTTACAGGAACACAGGCCTTTCACCGTATTAACCATAGATAGATGTCACTGCGTGACCTAGCAAGCTGTAACTACAGATTCACGCCAAGCCTTGAGATTTACAGAATCCAGTCAAGTGTTACTTGAATAAAATGGTGTAGTCCTGCCGGATAATAAGACAATGGCTAAGAAGTTCCAGTTAGAAGGGATTACAAAATATACATATGTATTCAGAGAATTAAATGGAATGGCCTGAAAGTATCATTAAAAATATATGTGAGAACATTTAAATATCTTCCAAAAAAATCTTTATAAAAAAGTGCAAAGCCAAAATTTAATGGCAAATTAAACATTTTATTATGAAGGAAACAGTGACTTCGTATAATATAAAATAAACACCTTTGTCATATTTGCAAGTCCATGACATAGTGATTCTAAAAATGGGATCTGACACAATTAAGACCCTAGAAACTATTAGGCTTGACATCTACATCTCTCTATCGCCTAACACAGCAGATACATCTGATAGGTTAACGCACTCAATATACGACAAGACAATTGTTGCCTTGGGAGGTATTCTTTTTTAAAGTTAAGGAGATTTAGAATTAACTATATAGACATTAAAGCAATTGAAACCTATAGTTTAATATTTTAAGAAGAAAAATAATCTGCTTGTTTTGTTTATACTAAAATTTAAAAATGTTGGCCTATTAGAGTAGTGAATTATTTTGTGTTGCAAATTTAAAATATATTATTGAGTAATTGATTTAAAATTTTAAGTTGTTTCCTTACTATGATCATATACACTATTGGAATATACAGTAGATCGTAAGACTCACCATATTAATTTTGTTTACATTTAGTTTATAATATTTAAAAACATTTTCAGAACTTTGGAAGATTTTATTTGCTGAGAAATATCTGAGTTTTTAAAAAGGAAGTCAAATATATTAATTTATAATTGCAAATCAAAGTTCAAAGAAAATGAGTCAAATTGTAAACACCACCACGTAAAGGTGATTATTAAAATTTTTCTGTATTTTCACATAGCAAAATCAGATTTGTAAACTAAAAAGAAAATCTTAAGAAAGAAAGAAGGAACTATAATTGGGGATTTGTAATTTCAATGCACTGAATTTTAAAATATTAATTTTTTTAAACGTCAATTTTAAAATCATCATAAAATTAGTGCCCAAAAGGCATCATGGAGGACTCTAAGAAGCCAACCACTGACACTGAATATTATTATCAGTGACAGAAAAATCTAAAGAATGGTTAAGTAAAAGTTAGCAATTTATTTGATTGTTGTCCATTTTAGCACGTTTGGGAATTTATAACTGTACATGTTATGACCTTTTATTTCATGCTATGAACTAAACATACAGTAAAAGTTATATAATTTTCTGACTTGATATCAGAATATATTTGGATGCTTCAGTTCTTTATATACAAATGACCTGGACTCACCTTACTTTATCCTGTTTTCCCTTTTATGAAGGTCTTACATGTTCATGGCTACCACCTGCAGAATTACGAACTTCTTTATATATATTTCAGATATTTCAGAGCTGAAATATTCCTTCCAGAAATTTATCTTTACAAGTTTTCGTGGTGTGAGCTTTTATGTTCCTGAACCTTCATTCAGTGGCTAATCATGATGCTCTTACACCTTTTGCATACACTCTAGCATATTTTGAAGAAATTTCTTAAGATATAGTCATAAGTGTAATCTGACACCATACCACAGTTTGTTGACAAAAGAATTTTTCTAGTTTGGGCCACTTGAAATAGTTTAAATATCTGAAAATCTTTACATAGTGGCAAATTTTAAGAGTCAGACAATAAAAGGAACAAATTCTGTGACAGTTAATGCCTTGAACAAAGTAGATTTCAATATTTTTATTATTAATCTCTAAAGTGGAGTGTCTGCACCCTAGCTTCATAAGGTGATATGACCTAGAAGAAAATGTTAGGAGTTATATTGGTAAGTAATTTTAACCAAGTATAAAAAATAAACTGTTACTAACATTAAATAGGGAGCAACAGTTACACACACACACAAATAGAAAGAGTACAAATAAAAGATTTGGAGAGAGAGTAATAGCAAAATGGTGGGGTTGGTAGCTCCAAATGCCCATCCCTCCACAGAAACATTGAAAAACAAGCATAAACTATCAAAACTAACTTTGTCCTAACTTTGGACAAGGTTAAAACTTTACAGAAACCAAGCAACAGTTGAATAAAGAAAAAGGCAGCTTAAAAATGGTAGGAGGCTTTGGGACATTTTAACTTGCTCTTTTTCCGGTGTGTTCCAGCTCAGCAGCACTCTTGAAGATGGAACCATGCATTCTCCGTGAAGTACCATGGACCTTGGTCTGAAGGGGCCGTAGCATATCTCATTTGCAAAGAACTGTGTTTGCGCTTTCTAATTTGTCTGGGGGATATGCGAAAGGCTGATGCAAAGCATTCATCACTTTTTTGCCTAAATTGGAACACTCAAGGCGGAAAAGTGCCAGGTATTGTTCAAAATCATTGCCAGGTGAAGTAAAACCTGCACTTGACTGGCACAAAAAATTATGGTTGAGATATACGTATTAGTTTCCGGAATAATGTGGCAAAACAAAAAAGTGCCATCTGAGTTGAAAAGGAAGAAGTAAAAGTACCTGACCATTAGTCATTAAGGAAATCCAAATCCAAAGTATAATTAGGTACTGTGTCACACCTACTAGGATGACCATAACAAAAAAATGGAAAATAACCAGTGTTGATGCAAACATAGAAAAATTGATCCTCATACATTGCTGCTGGGAATGCAAAATGGTTCAACCACTACAGAAAACAGTTTGGTGGTTTCTCAAATAATTAAATATAAAAATACCATATGACCCTGCAATTCTACAACTAGGCATTTATTACAAAGAGTTGAAACTCAACAAGTACAAGTACATGTCTATGCGTATTCAGAGCAGCACTATCCACGAGAACTCAAAGGTGGAAACAGTGCAAAAGTCCATCAGTGAATGAATGGATAAACACGTTATGGTATATGCATACAACGGAATATTATTCAGTGGTGAAAAGAAATAAAATACTGATACATGCTATAAAGTGGATAAACCTCTGAAACTGTATGCTAAGTGAAGCAAACAGTCACAAAAGACCACATGATTCCATTATATGAAATATCCAGAAAAGGTAAATCCATAGAGATGGGATGCAGATTGGTGGTTACCAGAGGATGGAGAGTGGAAGACATTACTTAATAGTTAAGCAGCTTTGCTTTGGAGTGATGGAAATATTTTAGAACTAGATGCAGGTGGTGGTTACACATCATTGTGAATGTACCAAAGGCCAGTGAATGGTTCACTTGAAATGGTTAATTTTATGTTATGTGAATTTCTCCTTAAAAATTATGTTAAGATATTTGGATAATTTTGTCTATTAATAATCATGAATCTTTGAATATAGTTTTTTTAGAAATTACATTTCTAAGAATTAGTTCCAAATGGACATAGATGTTATCCATTTGACATAAATCAAAGTTCCTTTAACTCAGTTCATCAGACTTTATTCATGTTGAAACGTTTGTTGAATGAAGACATAGTGAATAGATAAATGGAAAGAGGGGATAAATCAAAGTAAATAAGAATCAACACATTTCGTAAAGCTTGCTAAATAATATTTTACTTTATAATAATATTTCATTTATAAACAGCAAAGAATGAAGGCTGATACACTCTTACAAGTCCTTGGCTTATCTATCCTCAGTTACATTTCTTTTAGTCTCATCAATCCTGGTCCTCCCTGCCCCTCTTGTAACAGTCATATTGGAAACTGTTAAGTTACTCTATAATACTCTGCTGTTTTCCCTAACTGACTCCTGTTTCCCATTAATGGCTCCTGAAAGATCTTTCTCTATCTCTTTATAGACAGAGCCCCCATAAGCCCAACCTAACCTAAGTCTCACTATATTTTGTTCAATGAACTGACGCATTATCTATGTCGTCCACCACAATTTCATTTTTTAAAGTCATTGACCACATCTATCTTCTTCACCCTTTGTCTACCACCATTTTAGCATCTGGTAAAGTGACTAGCATGCATTAAGGCCTCAGTAGGGGGAGGCGGGGAAGATTTGCTAGGACAGAAATAACCATAACAACCCACATAGACAATGGGTTCCATTCTTATGTAATTGTTTCTTTTAGTTTCTTTAAGTATTTAGTTAAGATTTTATATTTGAATACATGCTGTTTATTTAAGTTACACTGAAGTGATGTAATCTCCTTTAATGATTTATTTCTTTATTTATTCTGTTTTATTTTATTTTTGCTAAATGCCCATGAAAAGCTGCCTCCCATAGGTAGATGATATGATCCATGGACAATGTCAAGAACTCTACACTAGAGGCTATTTCTTAAATCATCTCGGATATGAAGAAAAAAATTAGTTCATTTCTGATGTTCACGTTGTACAATAGAAAACCAAGCTGTACCAAAATAATTGCATCATTGCTAATATAAACACGAAAATTAGTTTCTAATCTTACTAACCTTTATCCTCATCAGTGAGATAAAGCAGTGAATCAAAGGGCACTAACCTGCTTCCAAAGTTATGAACTTGGGCAAAACGAGCTCCCACCAGCGAGGTAAACATTCTAGGAATTGGCACTGAGCTATATTAGCCTCAAGAATATTGGGCTTAAGCTATACATTTAATAACGTGTTCTCTCCCCATCAGCATAAAGTTCTCAATGTCGTTGCCATTGATAGTTCTCAGGTAAGTCCCAATGAGATATGATGCATTTTACATTATTGTTTTTACAAATGGATCCTGCAAATACTTGCAAAGTTTCTACTAATCAAGTATCTCCAAAGTTGCTCCAATTTGCTGCTTGAAGCTATAAAAGAACACCTCTTAAACCTGCCTCAAATAAGGTAAGACTATTAGAATTGGTTGTAATGACTGTCAAGTAATTTTCTCCTATGGAAGTTTATAAGAAATGTTAAAAACACATTTCTCTTCTTGAAAGCCAATCTGATATTAAGATTTTTATGCAAAAAATACACCACAATATTGGGCCGGCCCAAGTGGTTAAGTTCGCGCACTCTGCTTCCGGGTTTCACCAGTTCGGATCCTGGGCCCGGACAGGGCACCACTCATCAGACCATGCTGAGGCAGTGTCTGACGTGCCACAACTAAAATATACAACTGTGTACTGGAGGATTTGGTGAGAAAAAGCAGAAAAAAAAAAAGAAGATTGGCAACAGTTGTTAGCTCAGATGTCAATCTACAAAAAAAAAAAAAAAACCCACAATATATATGAAAGAAGAAATACGTCTTACAAGCAATGTGTTGATACAATATAATTAGTGTGGTGATGTTGTGTATATTGTTTTGAATTCATAAACAAAAAGCAGCAGAATAGCACTTTGGTATCTGTGTCTCTCAGACTATGAAATTTTTCTTGTTACCTAATTTAAAAACGTAAAATATCCTTAGCCAAGAGGAAGGTGTTTTCCTTGAGATTTTGTGCTCATTTAATGCTTCTTGCTGAGAGGTGATCCTGTTTCCTGGAGTAACTCACTGAATCCCAACATGCCACTTTGACTTTCTCATTGTAAACAGGTCACTTTCTAGGGAGCCAAGTGTCCATCAGGCCATATTCAAAGAATCCGAAACATAACATCTGTCACTGCCCACGTTTGTCACGAAAGAGACTGTCAGGACCGTGACATCACATTGTCTTGGGATAAATAGTTGAGGATTAGAGAGATGGGCGATTGGTATCTCTATTCCTTCCTTTGTGCAACATCCAGTATGTGGTTCGTACTTTTCCTTATGGACCTGGAATTAGCAGCATTTAATATTAGCATTAATAGCATTTGGACTGATCTATGTGAGTGGCTTATGGAGAATCGAGTTAAAATAATTTTCTCTTCCTTATTATTTTGTCTCACTCCCATGCTGGTAGTGGTAGGGGGGCTATTGGAACATGTATTCAAATAAGCATTTGCAATCAAGCGCAAGTCTTACCGTGACAAGATCCATTCTTGCTTCATTTCAAACTGTCTGGGCTATCAAAATGAAAACTTTTCTCTCATCACAAAGAATGTTTTTATGCCACAATTAGAATCAGTAGGATATATCTGCCTAAAGACATCGGCAGAGAAGTAGTCTTCTATGATACTTCCATTTTTCTCTTGTAGCTCTCTGCGCATTTTATTTTCTATAAAAATCAGTGGAACAAAACAAAGAAAAAACTGGAACATATAAATTCCTTTCTAAATAATATTTTAATTACATATTTCTTGGGCTTTGGCATGGCGCCAAAATTAATTAACTAACGTTTATAATTCAGACATCATTCAGAGAAGCCTAATCTGGGAAGAAAATTAAAAGGGAAATTATCTAGGAAAGAAAAATCACAAGAGAAAGCAAAATAACCAAATGGTTCTAGTCTTTGAGTTTTCCTTAAATTGGTGGCTTTGAGCTTACCATTGACTATTCTGTAAAGTCATTTCCTTATCTGGAAAATGAATTGATTGAACTTGATTATTGTCTGTTGGGGAATGCTATTGACAAAATTTTTCCAGGGAACTTCTTTATTATGCAAAAGATTGTTATTTATTAATGTACCAGGTAAATATGACCTCTTTCAAACCAAGGGAAGATCAAAACTATTTCAGAGTAATGGTGAGAAGTAAAGATTTAGATTTTATTAATATGATGCTAATAGTTCAACTATTAGACTGGAAATGGGATAACATGTGTATGCATATACACTTTGGAATGTATATATGTAATCCAAAGTATATGAACATGCGGACACGTCCAACTTTTTTATTACATACCTCATCATTATCCATCAAATAATTTTCTACTAAATTGGAAAGGCAAACAAATAGATTCTTTCTTATAATAGTCTAGTAGTATAATACTCTACTTCAAAGCTCTCATGTACCGATGCAGATATAGCCATAAAAAGGTACTTGAATGATAAAGCCTCTGACATTTATACCAGAAAGGAACGTGTAGACTTAGTGTAGATTTTCATTTTATACAAACATCTCCTCTATAGCATCCGTGGCAGCTTGTCAACCAGATTCGTCCTGTATGTTCTCCTGGTAAATAGCTTATTTCATCCTATGCAGTTCTGCTTTTTGTACCATTTTTTAAGGCTGAAATGTGTCTTTTCAAATGGAGGCTTTTTTGCTCTACTTTTACCCTTATTTGTAATTAAAGATAAGAGTCCAGTGAATTCTCCGCCATTTAAAGAAAGCTGTCCTAAACCTTTGAAATATTTTCTTTACGCCAAACTATGCAAGGCCGGCTTCTTCAGCGATTTGATATGACTAGGCTTCCAGATGCTCATGCTCTTTCTCTGCATGCACGTTCTCTTCCCTGGATGCAATCTGGAGATTTATGTCCGTTTACCTTGATATGTCTAAATTGGAAACAATCACTCAGATGTGTCCTGACAGTATAGCACTCTTGTTAACAGACCAACTGACCATGGGTTGAAGAGATTATTTCTGCACTCTCACTTCATTCCCCTGATCCAGAAGTCTAGCCTGATGCGATGACACCATTGGTTTGATCACTATAGCTTTGTGCTAAGTTTTGAAATCAGGAGACGCAGCTGGGTCCCTTACATTTCCATGCTAATTTTAGCAGTCTAGGTCTTGTTGTTGCTGTTAGTGTTGTTTGCTTTATTGATTGTTGAGTGACTTGGGTGGACTATTCCAGCTAAGTCTATTTGCGCTGCAGTGTCCAGCCTCTTGTAGCACCTTACAGAGCACAGTTGAAGGAACTGTCACAGTCAACATTGGGTGGCAGTGGTTTCTGCAGGTGCTTTCTCTCCTTCCCTGATCTCTCTGCTAAGCTTTTCGCTGCTCTCCTTCTATTGGTATTACACTCAGCTCTTAGTTCTCAACAATTGCCAGCTGATTGCTGGTTTTGATTATTGCTTTTGACAATGTCCTGACACATAAATTGTTCCATAGTCTGACCCCTACTTGCAGGGCTAGTCTTGGAGCTGTCTTTTGACTTCAGGAAGACTCTTCTTAGCTGCTTATTTCCCTGATTCTCTCTGTTAAAATTCTAGCTTTTCTATACTTTAACTTTTTGCTATCGTGGAGCTGCCTGTCTCCTCTTAATTGCTTATAACTAAAATCTCCATTTCTTTCAACAGTGCCCTTAGACTTTAACTTCCTTGAGGTCTGTCCCAAAGTCAGTCAGTCCACCTAGGGAGAGCTAGTGATCTCTCTCTTCTTAACATGTACATCGCACCCTGAGCAAAACATTTGCACCACTGTTTTGAAGCTGGGGATAGGGAAATGGGCTACTTCTCTTAAGGGACACCATGCCTTACAAGTGAGTTACTGGGCAGAGATGGTAGCCCCTGGATTTCTCAGCTTGCTTTTCATAAGGTGGAACCTCCAACCTACAAGCAAACTAGGATGAGGGCAATTCGGGACTAATATTCTCAGTCTTCTTTATTTGGAGGAGAGTTTGTGCCCCACAAATGGGAGCTGGGCAGAGGCATGGAGCCACAGACCTCACAGCTGGCCTTATTTGGAATAGAGCCTCTACAACACTGAACTGGGGCACATGATAAATGCTGGCACCTGCCTCTTTCGGGGAGATACCAGCGCCCCCTACTGGAAGGTGGGGAAGAGGGAGCCTCACATTCTTGCCTGCAACTGCCAGGAGCAGGACTTCTGTCTGGCCAGGCTGGGTCAAGGAGAGCTGTTTATGCCTCAAATGCCGCAGACTCTCACTGTTCGGACTATATTGAGCAGAATTTCTTGAATAAATATTTCTCTATTTGCTGTTTATCCTTTGCACAATTTCTACATTTGAAATTGTCTTAAAGATATATTTTAAACAATTTTCACCAGTTATGATTGTTTTGCTGGTGAGAGTGTCCTCAGAGATCCCCATGCTGCTATTCTGAAAGCGTGCATCCCTTAGTAAATATTCTACTGTATGAATACAGCCCCTATTATTTATTCATTTTCCTGTTGATGGATATATATGGGTTTGAGAAATTTTCTCTTTTACTGGCACGTATCTCCCTGTGCACATGTGCAAAGCCCCGCTAAGCAGACGCCTGGAGATAGATTTCCTCCAGTGTATTGTCCATTTTTCCTTTATTAGATTTTATTTTTACTCAGAATTTTATTAGCAATTTTCTAACTTCTAATTACTCTCTCAAATGAGTTATAATTTATATTATCACAGTAGCATATCAGAATACTTTTCAGGAGAGAAATGCTGAGCTGAGCCTCACACTTGCCTCTACTGTTGTCCATGGATCATTTGCTGACTTTCTGCAGAGGAACAGAGGTTGAAAGAAGCAGCTTGAGGCTGACATCAGCCTCATTGATCAAAGGTGACAGAAGTTGGAATTCAGGGCTCCCAAGGCATCTGCGTATTGAGGAGCCAGGCTATAGAGGAAGAAACCATAGATTCTAAAATTATGTGCTCTTCTCCTTGAGAAACTTGCAGGATCCTAAGCTGACACCTGTGAGAAAAGCAAGAAACAAGTCAAAATTAGGTGCTGGGAGGCTAAATGAGCAATGAAATGTTTCAGCATTTTTCACACCTAGGGAGATGGGTGTGGAATTCAGGACACGACAAGATGAAGGAAATACCCATGCTATCACTGGGGGCTAGTGAGAGAAAGCGCAAAATAACGGATGACTAGAAAACCTGAATCCCAGCCTGGACTAGTGTGGGAAGCATTCCCCCAATCTAGTTGCCATTGTATTGTGACAAGGTCTGGCAATGGAAGGAGAATCGTGCAAGGCACTTCTCCAGGGAACATAATTCTTTAAGCAGAATCCTTTGTCCTCCTTTCTAAAGCCTATTACTGATTAACGTCTCCCCTCTGTCCTGGAAGCCTTGTAAAAACAGGCAGAACTAGCAATAAACATATCTCAAAGAACAAACAACAGCCCCCAAGGATGAAGGGGTCTATATTCCGTAAATTATATACTCGCTGCCCTCCTAACTTCTTTGAAGATCCTAAAACTATGTAACCTCTTCCGAAACAATCGATATGTATGCTGCACATCTGCTATGTAGATAACCACCTTTGATTATTACCTTTAGTCACACACTGCCCCTCATCTATTGTTCCCATGACGACAATAGTTAGACCACCTCGTGTGATTTTTCCCTATATAAGTGTACCCTGTCCCCGAAATAAATTGGACTTGCTTGCAACTGCGTCGAGTCTCACGTCTAGCACTTACACTTTCACCGACGCTGTCTCTCCTGCGGGAACCTGGACTCTGCCGAAGCTGGACCCCGGCAGACTAGATCAGGGAGATCTGCCTGTGTGCAAAGAGCTTAAATAAATAAATCAATTCTGGAGGAAGAACCATCACCAAGTGCCTCTTAATTCTGAATACTCCATGTCCAGCATTCTCTCCAAAGTTACCAAGCATTCCAGTAAGCAGGGCCGATGAGTGACAATCAAGGGGAAAAAGGACAGTAAATACACATTCATAATTCATCCAGAAGGTGACATTAAAATAGCTATGAGTAAAGTGTTCTAGAAAATAGAGAAACAAAAAAGAATTTCATGAGAAATTTAAATTTATAAAAAACAAAAAATTAAAATGTTAGAAACAAAAAATTCAATCACTGAAACAAAAATTCCACAGATGTATTTCACAGCACATTAAAGCAGAAGAAAAGATTAGTGAGCCAGAGGATCTGTCAAGAGAAAGTATTTGGATTGATACACAGAAAAAAAAGATAAAAAAATACAGAAAAGGGTGTAAAAGAAATTTGGAGCATGTTGCAAAAGCTTAATATACATGAATTTGAACAGCAGAAAGAGACAAAAAAGCAGTAAAATTTGAAGAGCTACTTGTTGAGGATTTCCTAAAACTGATGAAATACACCAAACCAGAGTTTACAAAATATGCATGCAACCAAAACATGACATATATAAAAAGGAAGAAGATGTAGGCATACAGTAGTAAAAATTCTGAAAATGAAATGCACTGAGAATATATTAAAAACAGTTGGTGTTGGTGCGTCCACAGCTTAACTGCAAAGCCGCAAGCATAAAACTGACAATGAGCTGCTCACAAGAAAGAATGAAAAAAGAATATCATAGAAAAAAATACTGTGAAAGACTGAGGGCAAACAGCTGTCAATCTGGAATTTTACATTCAGTAAAAAATTTTCAAAGTGACGTCTATATAAACATATTTTCAACAGTAAAAGAATTAAAATATTTTTTTCAGCAAAACTGCACCATCGATGAAAATAAATGCAAAGCAACAGAGGGGAAAAATATCTGAACAAAGTTCTTCAGGAAACAGGAAAATAATATAAGATGGAGTCATGAAAATATAGAAGAAAATGAGAAGAATGGAAGGATAGAAAAGTGAGAAATGGGACAGAATACAAAGTTCAGAAATAAACCCAAATATTTACAGTCACATAATTAATGAAAACGTTATGCCCTAAATGTAGGGACTGATAGCCTTTTCATCAAACTGGATCTATCAGATATCTGTATTTATAAAAGTAATAAGGAATCTTTTGTATGTACCTCATATAAAATCCAAAGGAATATAGATATAAATGTGAAAGCTCAAGCAATAAATCTTCCAGACAACAAAGGAGACTATCTTCCTGAACTCAGTGTTGGCTCAAATTGTAACCAATATTACAAAGCACCAACCTTAAAAAAATTGCCTAAAAGGGACTTCATGAAACTAATTAAGTCAAACAGAAGTATTAAGAAATAGAAACAAAGTCACAGAATCATTGGAATTCTGCTTAGTTTCAATTCTTTTATGATGAAGATTAAAAATTGTAGACCTGAAGTAGAATTTCCAAACTATTTTTATTACATCAGCAGAAATGCATATTTTTATTTTGTTCTAAGCTGCCTTCAATACACTTTACACTTCTACCAAGTGAAGAAATGGGCAATGTGAGCATTTCTATCCCAGACTTTATCACGGAAGAAGAAGATAAATTATGTTTTATTCGGTGGTGTTCTCTTGACTCTGTGATTGTGTCTTCAGCTCTAAATAGTAGAGATGTGTTTACTGAACCAAGAAACAACTCATTTTAAACGCATAACTCATTGACTTTTACCACGTCTCTCTTCTCTGTAAGACAGAGATGGCCAGCAATGGTTCACAAAATTGGCAGTTACCACAGATGGAGAAAGCTGGGTAAAACATAAAAAAAGTGACAGTGTTCCAGAAAAGGGGAGAAAATTCCTATACACAACAGGGCCATTTTTATAATATTGTTTTAGGATGAAAAAGGAAACTAAATCTAAACTTTCCACAGATTAAATGACTGGTAAAATACAATCAAATTTTGATTAAAATCCACATTATTACCGTTAACATTTGTGATAATTGCACTATGAGTGCATAGAAAAGAAAGTGTGCAAAGTACTCGGGACATGTAAGTGAAAACGAGATACAGAGCAAGAAGATTTTGTAAGTTTCTAAAAGAATGCCGTGAACGACTTCATGCCAAGACTTTAGGTGACTTCCACAATAGATAGGGGATATTGTATCTGTGGTTGGGTTGAGTGTTTCTAGCTTCAGAGAATTATTTTCAGAAAGCAAATAACATCTTAGGGTTTTAAATTCAGCTGAGGGCAAAGTCAGTGAACGCCAGAGATTCTATGATACACAACAATATTTTCTTCTCTTTCAGCCCCAAGGCAATACAGTTAAGAATTAGACCCAAAATTTGATACTATGGCTGCAGAACCACAATGTAATTTGAATTCATGTTCTCATCAGATTCCTTAACTGCAAGTTATGACACAAATTTGGAAGGAATGGGTCCCAGGTATTTGAATGGAGATATTTTGTGGAAACAAACAAATCTGAGACTTCCTTTAGTCACCCTTCCTCCCATGATTGACTGCCATAAAGTTAATAGAAAACTACAGTAACTCAATAAAACTCTATTCTTCAGGAATAAGGAAGTGATTTACTCCACAGAGTAGGCTGTCCTCTGCTCAGGGTGTCATTAGGCTAAAAGCCAGGTGTCGGATGGGCCCACGATCTAACTGGAGACTCAGGCTCCTCTTCTAGACTCACTGTTGTGGTGAGCGTTGACTTTCTTGCAATGGTATGACTGAGGGTCTGTCTCCTAAGGGACATCTGACATTCCATTTATGTGATCCCCTCCACAACATGGCAGCTTGATTCTTCCAGGCCAATCAAGAAGGAGCCTCTGCTCCTGTGAATTTTTATGACTTTTTCTGTTTCTGACGCTGGAACTTATTGTAAAGGGCTCAGGTCGTTAGTTTAGGCACATCTAAGATAATCTCCCTTTTGATAACACAGTTAACTGATTAGGAAACTTAATTACATCTGCAAAATCACTTAGCCTTTGCCATAGAACACAACCTGATCATAGAAATATTCCGTGGTATTTACATGTTCCAGTGTCACTCAACAGGAGAGATTATTCAGGTCTGTGTACTGAGGAGGGGAGATTTTGTGGACTATCTTAGAATTATGGGTGTCATAGTGAGGCATGTTGTCTCTTTCAGAGACATTTCTGTTATGATTCCCATGTTTCAGAGCATTTCCCTTGTCATTATGTCATCCAAGTGGGATTGATGCACAAGTTAACAGAATTAATAATGCTGCAATTTTAGAAAGCTTTCTTTCTAAAGAAGCAAAAGCACTGCCAAATTATGTCACGTCGAAACAAGTGATGAATTTAAAAATCATGTTCCTGATACGATAGCAAAGAAAAGTTTTAGACAGTTGAGAGGCTGACATAAAATATGAAATTAAAGCACTGACTCGTTGATGAACGCTTTCACTCTGGCTGTATGCTTCTACCGCATACTCAGAGCAGATGTTGCATAGCACGAGAAGCAGGTTAAATCCAGTCCATGAAATTATGTTTAAAACGTGTATTTATAAAAGTTATTACTTGTATTAACTACTCTACTTATATTCAGTTTCCACTACTTCATTACTATGTGTGCTTAAGCGAATTATGGCGAGAGAGGGGGTGGGCGGTCCTTTGGCAGAGCATGGGGTAGGATTCAAGCCCCAGGCCCTGTGGGTAGCATCTCATGCACAGGGAACAGAGCAGGAAGGAAGATGCACAAACCTAAATATCTCCTGGGCTCCCCACCATCCCCAGATCCCCCAGGAGGCAGCAGTGGCAGGAGCACAGTCTACAGCAGTAAACAGCAACAGGAGCTGGAGAAACACTCCTGAGAAGAGCAAGTACAAAGTGCAGGTGTAGTTCAAGAACCACTGCGCTAAACACCCAAGGCGACCACAGCGAGAACTCCGGTGACTGCGGGCTGGGGGCGGGGAGGTGGTGCTGCCCCAGGCGTGGGCCCCAGCTCCTGCCCCTGTGGTCCTGTGTTCCAGGGGTCTAGGTTTCTGCAGCCCCCTCTGCCCGGCCTTTGGGGAGTCCGCCAGGCCCCCGCCGTTTGCAGCCATGGCCGGGCCTGGGGAGCCTCTGAGCAGGGGACTCAGCGGCCCAGGCCCAGCTCGGCCCAGGACCCCTCGCAGACGCTGCCTCATCCCCTGACTTTACAGGGTGACTCTCACCCCAGACCCCTTTGGAGGCAACCTCTGTCTCCCTTAAGATGTCTGGGTACCATGAGGGAGATGACTGAACAAGAACGACTCCAGTCCCAGGACCTTACTGAATTTATAGAGGAGTGGGTCCCTTCAACATCCTGCGGACCCCCTGGGAAGCAGCGGGGGCGCCGCCATCCAGCTCGCCGAGTCCGCCCAGGTGCCCAGACGGGCCTGATGGGCGGTCACGGCCGGGCACTGCTCCACAGAGGGAACCACCACGGGTCTTTATGCAACCAGCTGGAGGCAGACTTTGCACGTTTTCACCGCGCTGCCATTCCAAGTTGCCCTGCTGTGAACTTCCCCTTCCTGTCATTTGGGTGGCACATAAGGATTTTTGTTGGCTTCTAGGACTGGGAGTGGAATTTCCTCTTAAGATGTCTTCTTCCCTTTAGTGTATGCTGCCCACGAGCTTCCTAAAGGGTGTTAGCCAGGCTTGTTCACCAAGCGGTCCTGCTGGTGAATGTTGAGAATTTATTTTGTTAGTGCCCTGGAGCAGATTCCGACTCCTAGTGCCCCTGTGTCCAGCAGAGCGGAACCCGCTCGGCCTTTTTGCACTATCCTCTCACTTTCCTGCGCTATATCAGACAATGCTGCTATACATAGGGTTTTCATGGCCATTGTCTTCAGATATGGTGGTCAGGCACTTTTTCCCAGTCTTAGTTTGGAAGGCGGCCTGGAACCTGTCCACTGTGGGTGACCCTGCTGGTATTTGAAATCCCAGTGTCACAGCTTTCATCAGGCAGCTGACGCAGTATGACAACGACAGATGGGTAATGAGGTTCCCTGACCCCACATGAACCTGGACCTGAGTGATGAGAGCACTGGATCTTAAACACGAGAGCACCAGGGCTGGCTTGTGTAAGATTACAAGACATTTTTAATGTGTGTCAATCTGCTGACTTTGTTTTGGTTTTAATATTAATTTTCCCTATGATCCTGAGGTTGATCAATTCTCATGTGTTACTCGGCACTGGAAATCCTCATAAAGTGTGTATTCACCTTTTTATCCAACCATTTTTCTAGTTGGTTTTATTCCTTACAAATATTTATGATTTCTTAACATAAACTTCCTTGGCAGTTAATACTTTGCAGACATTTCCCATCCCTGGCTGTCTTTTTACTTTTGCAGTGTATTTTACTAAATAGATTTTTTTTTTATTTTAATGTTGTTTATTTCACTACTTCTCTCACCAGATATAATAAAAAAAATGCAGTCATTGGCCAACTGAGACTTTAGTAAAATTCAAAATACATATATATATAAATTTAAAAAACAAAGATATTCCAAATATAAAGACAATTTTAACAATTAGATTCAATAAACATAAAATGACAGTGTCAAACTGTTACAAAAGACTCTAAATGTTGCTTCCAGGTGGCAAAGAGTTTTTAGACTGGGACAATTACAATAAGCACTATTTGTGCAACAGTCAAATTTTCTTTTCTTTTCTATTTTACTCCTTAGTGTTACTTTTTTCCTGCCTTATTTAAAAAAATCCCTCATAATCCCTAGGCTGTGAAGATATTCTGTTTTATCTCCAAAAGCCTTACTTTTCCTTTTCACATTTAGGCATTGAATATCCCTGAGTTGTATATGGCATGAGGTAGGGGGTTCAATTTTGGGGTTTTTTTGTTGTTTTTTTGATTCTTATGAATATCCACTTGTCCTCTGACTACCAGTTGAAACAGATATTTGACAAGGCATGTCTTCCCACCTGACTCTTTGTCAAGACTCTCTCACCTTTTATTGACTATTTGCTTTTCTATAATATTTTAAAACTAGTTTTCAAGTTTCCCTGAAAAATCTGTTGGGATTTTAATTGGAATTGCAATAAATCCATAAATATTTTGAGGAGGAATTGACATCTTTACAATACAGAGCTTTCCAATCTAAGAATATTATTTATTTGCTCATTTATTTAGTGTTTTGTGCAGTCGCTCCACAAAGTGCTCTTATTTAACCATAGAGGTCTTGCATATATTTTTCTGTAGATTTATCTCTGGAATTCTGACTTTATTAGTGCCTGACATTTTCGATGGTATTTTTAAGTTCATTTTTATCTGTTTGCTTTATATATAAGATTCAGTTGTTATATTTATTTTGTATCCAGGAACTTAGCTCAACTCTTTTTAAATCTAATAATTTATCAGGGCACTGTCTTGGACATTACAATTTGAAAATTAATAAAGTTCATGCTCACCTTGAAAAAAGTTATATATTCAAGGAATACAAGGAGATAAATAGTTTTTTATATTACTTGAGTCTGATGAAAGGGAATTATAACCATTGAAAGCAAAACAATGCATATTCCCAAAATCAAAACACATTTTAAAAGATTAAAAAAAAGAAACTATACAAATCAGGAATATACAAAATTAGTATAAATAACATTAATAAAAAGATTTGAGACAAGTCATACCTGATACATAAATATATCAAATGGGCTTAAATCATCTCTTTATCTTTAAAAAAAAAGGATTTTCAGATTGGGCCAAGGTCTCTTAGAGTCTAGGCCTGACCAGGCGTACCGCTTTTTCTGCCGTACTCTACTGGCCGCTTCAAGTCACAAAGCCAGCCTAGATTCAAGGAGTATGGAAGAAACACTGACCTCTTGATGAAAGGAGTGCAAGTTCACATAATAGAGGGCTAAGCTTCAGGCCTGGCTAGAGAGTAATCCCCACCATTTGTTACCAATCTACCAAACACTCTAAGAATAGGAGTATTTAGAACATGAAAGTCAATTTAAGACAGTTCAAGCAGACAGAAAAATTGATTAGAATTTAGAAGAAATAAATAAGAAAATCAGTAAATAGATCTTATGACTATGTTATTGAGGGTACATAGAACATGTATTAAAATTGTATATCACACACTAAGCATAAATAATTCCAAAAAGGAAAAATTTAAAAAGAAAAACCACTCAGATCACATTACAATTCCATGAGTTATAAATAACAAAATGTCCTCCAAACAAAAATTAAAAATATGTTCACTAAAACTCTGGGTTAAAGGGAAAATATAAGCAGAAGTGTTAACATTGCTCAAAATAGAAAAAGAAAACTATTATGTGTCTATGGTATATATTTAAAAAAGCAATATGAGAAAAATTCATAACCTTAAACAGTTGCATCAATAAAAATAAAATAACAAAAATAAATAAGTACAATCCTCTCATAAAAAATCTGGAAACAACATCAAAGTAAATCATAAGGGAATGGAAGGAAGCAAATCTATATAAAAAATTAAAGGGAGAGAAAGAAAATAGTAGAAATAATAAATGAATAAATGTATCAAAAATAATAAATGAAATGCTGATTCCTTAAAACAACTCAACAAAAGAAATAAAAAAGTAGAAAGAACAAACAGCAAATAAGAACTAATCGAAGTGAAATAAGAAATAAAGTTTAAAAATATCATGAGATTACTTTGAACTCCAAGCAAAACATTTATAAAACTAGATTCAGATTAAGTTCCAGGAAAAGGTTATGAAATTTGAAGACAATATAGTTTGAAAGCTTATACAGAGCAATTTTCATAGAAAATATATACAAAGTAATCCAAGTCCTAACGCACAAGAAAGCACCAAGTCCAGATGACTTTAGAGCAATTCTATAAAATCGTCAAAGGCCAGAAAATTGCAATATTTCATAAATAGATTCAAAGAGGGTAAAAAGGATAAAAACTTCAGAATTCCTTTCTGAAGGAATTATGAATTTCAAATTTAAAACTGATAAATACAGCCCCAGATAGAAAAACAGATTCCATCTCACTTAAAATATTCATGCAACTAAACCTAAATAAAACATGAGTGAACAGATTTTTTTTTAACATCATATTAAATTATAAATCTAGTGTCACCTCACAAAGTGAGACATACCAGCGAAGTAAGGATTATTAAATATCAGGAAACCACTTGATATAATTCACTATATTAATAGATCTAAGAAGGAAAATCATACAATCATCAACATAGACTCTGACAAGACATTTGGTAGTATTAGACACAAAGATCTAATGCCATCAAAATCTATTTATTTATACATATTTACATTTAGAAATTGTGGTAAGTGCCAGGGAGAAGCACAGAGTTCCATTATACTATATAATCTGGGGACTTGAGAGGACAGCAAAGGCTTTCCTGGGAATATATAGTTTTAAAAAAGTGTGTATCTGGGCTGGCCCCGTGGTCAAGTGGTTAAGTTCGCGTGCTCCGCTGCAGGCTGCCCAGTGTTTCATTGGTTCGAATCCTGGGCACGGACATGGCACTGCTCATCAAACCATGCTGAGGCAGCGTCCCACATGCCACAACTAGAAGGATCCACAACGAAGAATATACAACTATGTACCGGGGGGTTTTGGGGAGAAAAAGGAAAAAAAAAAGTGTGTATCAAAAGCAGGGGTTGGAGGTGAAGAGATTGGAGAACCTGGCCCTCCATGTAGCAGCATGGCAGGTGTGGACAGCCTAGAAAGGAAACGAGAGTCTCGTCTGTCAAATGAACTAAAAGACTAAAAGCCAGACAATGTGGTGCTGCCCAGTGGAGAAAGGGTCTGAGGAAGACGCTCGGAGTAGATTGGATAAGACATGGGGCTGTGGAAAGGGTACATTGACACATTTCTGAAGACAATTCATTAATGCGTCCTCAAAGCCTTAAATATGCAAATATTTGAAAAAGACAATCTCTTCCTATGAGTTACCGTAAGTACTAAATATAAGTACAAACTTACGTAAAGGATATTCAACATGGTATTATTTATATATAATGCAAAATGTACAATAGGTAATTAATTAACTAAATCACGTTGTATCCGTAACTGAAATATTTAAAATATTAAAATGTTCTGGAAGAAACAGCATATTCATTATGTATTGTTTATGTTGGAGAATGGGCTCTTCCAAATTCCAAACAGTTTCTGATATTATTACATATTTAATTTTCTCTGATAATCAAAATGAGATTTTTGTATTCTAAATCCAAACACAATTTGCTAATGAGACCAAGTATAAGAAAGATGTGATTTTACATTCATTAATTATGACTAATAATTTTCAGGAAATGCAAATGTTCTATTTGAATAGTTTGAGTATTTAATAAGTTGGAGTGACTTGTTTTTTTTTTAAAGATTTTATTTTATCCTTTTTCTCCCCAAAGCCCCCCGGTACATAGTTGTATATTCTTCGTTGTGGGTCCTTCTAGTTGTGGTATGTGGGACGCTGCCTCAGCGTAGTTTGATGAGCAGTGCCATGTCCGCGCCCAGGATTCGAACCAAGGAAACACTGGGCTGCCTGCAGCGGAGTGCGCGAACTTAACCACTCAGCCACCGGGCCAGCCCCTGGAGTGACTTTATTTTTAATAGTAACACTAGAGCATATAAACCCTTTAATTATGATCAATGTTATTATTTTCAGTCACATATATCACTATTTTCATGGAACATTTAAAGTTTACAGAAATTGACATAAATTCCAAATTAGAATGCTAATCAAATCAACAATTCATGACAAATTCCTTAAAAAATGTAATTTAACTTTAGTAATCAAGTAAATTGAAGTATTCCAGACAATCATAAATGTCATTATGTTCTTGTTTTTAACCTCAGTTTAAAAATTACACAAGTTGATAATGTCAATTAAAGAGTCAGCAACATACTTAAACATTTTAGGCAATATTTTGTTATTTTTCAAAATTCTCAACCAGTGGTGATGAATAATAAATTATCAAATAAAATAAAAATGAAAATATTACATGTAAAGTATAAGTTAATTTACCTCAAACTAGACTAACAAATACATAGAATTATTCTTTGGGTAATTCAGACTAGAAGAATTTTAAACAACTGACATAAGTAATGGAGTTTCAGAATTATTTCATCCATATTTTCTTCTGACTAAAACCTCCTACATCTGTTAAGTGTAATTGGATTAGATCATAGAAAAATTCAGCAATAAGCAATATCTTTTAACAGGAGTCTTATTTTTAAAATTCTCATGGATCCATTTGGATTTCACATAACAAATTGTTAACATCACTTTTATGACTGACAATTCAAAATTTAGGGAAAGTAATTTTAGAATATTATACTATTTATAGGAAAACCTCCAATTCTTAAGAAAACCTAATATGAGAAGTCTGTTCATAAAGAATTTTATCAATCAATCAACCTTTAGTGTTGTATCACTGGACAAACACATCTTTCTCCCTTCCTCAATTTTGGAAAACAATATAGCATGGCAGTTAAGGATTTGGATACATAAAACTTCAAATTTTTACTAGCTTCTTTACCAAACGCAAATACTATATAGTCTTCTTGAACCTCGTTTTCCTCAAAAATAAAAAAGGAATAATTATATGTGTTGAGATTTAAATTGATCAATATATGTATAGCCCTTTCAGCAATTCAAAGTTAGTGGGGGCCCAAAAGAAGATAAGTAATTCTCTTATTATCATAACAGATATTGTGCTAACTTCTGAAATATATGAAAATCCCTGATTCTTATTGATGTATGTGAAATGTTTATGGTTAATGTCTTCAGTGGGCATTACAGTTTAATAAAGTAAACGCTTCTGCAAAGTCAAAACTAACATAATTACATGATAAAACAAGTGATAACTTAGAGGTCATTTGCTATACCCTTCTCATCTTACAGCCGAATGTTCTCAAGAAAGATTAAGTGATTTGCCAAATGTTGATAGTTGACCAAAACTAAAGTGCAGGTATAATCATTAATAATCTGGGGTTTTTTTCTTTGTAATCAAGATTTAGATAATAAGAATATTTACCAGATTAGTTAAATGGTCCACGGCAATAAGCAAACGCTAAATTCTACAGGGTAGATACTTTTAAATAAGAATAAGTGAAGGAATCAGCCAATCAAATAATTGATCAATTGACAAATGATTGTTGTAATAGTTTTCAAGTTCCAAGAGAGTCTGTACTTCTGTACTCTTGGAAATACACACAAAGTCACACTCTATTGTAGCATATATTTAGAAAGTTATATAGCACATCCATGTATACATTATCATCAATGGTATATTGTAGCACTGGGACATAACCTATGTGTTAGTCTGTTCAGGATGCTATAACAAAAATACCATAGACTAAATGGCTTAAAAACAGCAAACAAAACTTGTGGAAGATACACAGAATTTCTTTAAATAAAATTTAGTGGTAATATTTAAATTTAGAGCCAGTACCAAAAAGAACACCTTACACTCCAAAAAGAAAATGCTTCTCATATCCTAGTGACTTTTATTCTCAGAACACAACTGTACCCTCAAAAAACTATCTTCACTGTTCAAAGATTTACCTGACTCTTATATAACTATTTTATTATTCTGTGGATGTGGCTCATTTCACAGAAATTATTTTCCTATTTCATAAATAAAAATGAGAGAGAATCTATGGGACTTCGGTAGAACCTCTGGCTTTATGTATAAGAACTATATAATTTGGGTCTTTACAAAGTATGACATTATGAAGATCATATATAGAATATTTCAATTAAGAGCCACAGGTTAAAATAATATAAAATAAATATTTTGACCAACACAGTTTAATTAGTATCAGTATAATTAACCTACCTTAAAATAATGATGTTGAGAAGAAAACTTATCATTCAATGTGTTTGTGTGGGAAATAACATGGAGATGTCTGTCAGGCTCATATAAAGAAACTGAAAGTGCTGGTAAATCTCTTATAATCCCTTATTAGGTAAGTTCCTTGTTAACATAATGATCTATTTTGCTGATATCATTTACTTTTTTCAAGTTCATTAATTGGGGTGACTATGGCACTTACATGACAGCATAGCAATTTGCTAAGAATTTCCATAAATTGGATTACATTATGCTCTGTGAGAATACATGCCAGAAATCTGACATTTTGTCATCAGTGTTGTGCAATGATGCTACTTTCTTAATTTTCAACTAGATAAAAATAAATTTATTGTGAGTGAAACTAAATGTAGAATGTCCTTATGTAACTTATGTATAGTCTTTTAAATAGATATTGACATCTGAATGTTGTTTCTACACTGGAATTAGCTCATAGTAAATGGTTTCCTTTCTACTTTTTATTAATAAATTTAGAATGAAAAAAGTGTGAAGGAACAAAATTGATAAGTAGAAAAACATGGTGTTAAAACAAACCCCCCGCATGTTGTCCATTTATTGGACCCTTCTTGTCAACTTCTGCCCCGCTCATGACTCATCTCCTCCTTGGCTATGACCATCAGTGGACTACAATATTCAGAGCTGGATAGGAACTTACGAGCTACTTAGGAAAATTGCAAGGACTTAATTCACAAAAGATGGCATTTAGCCTTATTGTTGATTTGGATACTTGATGAAAAATTTGAGATTTCTGGTAACCACCTTGGAATCTCTAGTTTAGCTGCTGCCAAAAGGGAGTTATTAAGCCTTAATTTGTAAGACTGGGGAGCATAAAAATCTAACCTCAGTCAAGAAAATTCTGAGAGATCTCTTTCCTGAGGACCCAGGGAGGAAAAATTTTGGCCTTCCAATAAGAATTACGACACAATAAAGTGGCGTAAAGAATTGCTTCCCTAATGAATCTCTGATATAAATGAATTCATAACTTGACAAGATTGTATAATGTTTTACCTGCCACAAAGAAGAGTAGGCATTTCTATTTTAAAATAATGTCTAGCCCCTGATGCAACTTTTCTCAGATTCACACTAAATTATCCATTGGAACACAAACACAAACAGAAAAACACCAAAAACAAAGAAAATAGGAACTGAAAGTGAACTTATTGATAATTAGTGGTCGACGTTCCAGTAACTACAAAGCTGATAGAAAGAAATTGAAAGTGCTTAGTTATGAAAAACTAATTAAATCTGCTGTCCTGAAGGGGAAAAATATAAACAAGAAACTGTTACTTTCTTCCATACTGTCTACTTGCCATCTCATAATTTCATTGTCTATTTTTTCATTAGGTGTTTCTCACTCACAGAAAAGTATTTTTCCATGTTTAAATTAAATTAAATCAAATTTAATTTTACTGTAATAAGAACACAACATTAGATCTATCCTATTAACAAATGTTTAAGGTACAATATATTATTGTTGACTGTAGGTACGGTAGATCTCTAGAGCTTATTCATCTTGCTTAACTGAAATCATATGCTCATTTATTAGTAATTCATCGACGGACAGGTAGGTGCCAGGAATAGCTGATTCTACGCTATCATAGAATAGGAGTGACGCTGCAAAATCTATACATATTGAGAGTTATAGGCTTGTTTTTCTTTTCAAGTTCTTACTCTAATAGTAGAAAATCAAGCAGTAAGTTAAATGGTTTCCTCGAATTAAGTGAATACCTAATAGATTGGGGTAGTAGACTTTTCTCTCAGCCTCCTGGATGTCTCCTTATTCTGAACACTTTCTACCAGCTTGATGACTGCTGTAGGATGAAAGAATATCTCTTGTTTTATCACCATGATAGTCTCCTCCTTGTTCTTTTTCCTGTAGTCTTTCTCTGGTCGGTTCATTTGCCACACTGGAACAAGCATCTTTCTAAAACTCATACGCAAGTAAATTGTTCCTTTTATTAAAACTTTCAAATTGTAACTCACCATTTTTTTTTTTGGATAGTCCAAACACCCTAATAGTATCTATCAGCCTCCTTTATTAAATGCCTCATTTTTATTATTTCAGCCCCATTTCCTGCTAGAGCCAGAAAACTGTGAGGCTGGTGTGGTAGACGGAATAATGACCCACCAAAAATGTTCATATTCTTATTCCCCAAACCTGTGGATCTGTTACTTCAGATGAAAAAAGGGACTTTGTAGATGTGGTTGAATCAAGGGTCTTGAGATGGGGAGATGCTTCTGGATTATTCTGGTAGACCCAAGACCCAATATGATCACAGTGTCTTTCAAAGAGGGAGACAGGAGGTTCAGAATCAGAGAAGGAGATAGAATAACAGAAACAAAGGTGATGGGAAGAGAGATTAATTGTGGACTTCTGCCTTCTAGAACTATAAAATAATAAATTTGTGCTATTTAAAGCCCCTGCAGTTGTGGTTTGTAACAGTGTCATTAGGAAACTAACATAGACGGCAAACACAAAGAAACTAAAAGAAGGAAATAAATCAAATCTATGAAGCAATAGAAAGCATGAGGCAGGAGATTAAATAGGGGGACATGTGAGACAGGAGAAATATGGACACTGTGGGAAAAAATAAGTAAAGAAGGCCTAAATAAACGAATAGATACCTCATGTATGTGAATTGAAAGAGACGATATTTTTAAGATTTAAATCCTTACCAAATTAATGCATGTTTAATGTCATTCCAATCAAAATCTCAAAAGCTACTTATGTTGATTGACAAAATGGTCCTAAAATGTACATGGAAATACAAAGGATCTAGAGCAAGATTATCTTGATAAAAGAGGGTTTATACTGCCACATTCTAAGACTTGCCATAAGTTACAATAATTGAGACAGAAGCATTGAAATAGTGTTGGAATAGAATAGAGAGTATAGAAACCGACTTACACGTAGATGGTCACTTGCTTTTCAACAAAGACACTAATACAATTCGATGGACAAAGGAGGGTCTTTTCACTAAATTGTGCTGGAGCAACTGGATGTTCTTATTGAAAAAATCGTAAGTCTTGACTCTACCTCATAACACACTCAAAATTAATTTAAAAATGTGACAGCTAAAACCATAATGCATCCAGAAGAGAAATAAAGCGAAAAAAATCTTTGCAGCCTTGAGGTAGGCAATGAGATTTTAGATAGGACACAACTGCTTTAACTTTAAAAGAAAAATTGGGGATAAAACTTACATCTAGAGCAAAATAGCGAGGCTTTCCACCACCCACGTTGTTTCCTTATGAGCCTCTCTGTTTAATAAGCACCAAAGGCCCCAGCAATATTCTGATGTCCTTCTACCAGAGATTAGTTTTGTATGATCTTGAAATTCTCATAAATGAAACCTATAATGTGTATTCTTTTGTGTCTGACTTTTACTTAATATAATGTTTTTGAGATTAGTCCAGAGCCAGCCTGATGGCCTAGTGTTTAAAGGTCGGTGTGCTCCACTTCAGCAGCCTGGGTTTGGTTCCCAGGCATGGAACCATGCCACTTGTCTGTCAGTAGCCATGCTGTGGCAGTGGCTCACATAGAAGAACCAGAAGAACTTACAAGTATGCACAACTATGTACTGGGGCTTTGAAGGGGAAAAGGAAGAAAAAAGGAGCAAGATTGGCAACAGATGTTAGCTTAGGGTGAATCTTTCCCTGCAAAAACAAAAAAAAAGATTAGTCCATATATTATTCTGGGTATCAGAAGTTCCTTCATTTTTATCACTGAGCAGTATTTCACTGTATGAATACACCACAATATTGTTTATCTATTCTTGTCTTATGGACATTTGGGTCGTTTTTAAGTTTCAGATGATGATGAATGAAACTACTATAAACATTGTTGACCAAACATCTTTATGTGTGAACATTTGTTTCCACTTCTCTTGGATAAATATAATGGGTCATGGAGTAGATGTACGTTTAACTTTACAAAAGCCATGAAACGGTTCAGCAAAATGATTGCTCCATTCTGTACTCCCATTAGCAGTATGTGAGTATTTCAATGCTTTCTATCCTTGATGTTGTCAGTTTTTTTAATTTTAGCTATTCTAGTGCTTCTGAAATATGGTTTTAATTTGCATTTTCCTAAGGTTAATTATGTAGAGTATATTTTCATATACATATTGGCCATTCTTCTACATGCTGTTGTGAAATATCTGTCTAAGTCTGTTGATCATTTCATTGGTTTTCCTGCTTTTTTATTGTTGAATAATAAGAATTCTATATAAATTCACTTCTTTGACATATGCAGTAAGAATATATTTTTCCATAGTCTGTGGCTTGCTGATTCTTTATATAGTATCCTTTAATGAACAAAAATATTTAATTTTGACAAAGTCCAATTTATAACCTTGTTTCCTTTATGATGCATAATTTGATGTTGTGCCCATGAAAATTTTGCCTTCCTCAAAGTTGCCAAGGCATTTGTATTTTCTTTAGAAACCTTGTGATTCAGGAGTTTAGGTTATTATCTATGATCTATTTCAATGTTTTAGTATGTGTTGCAGTTGAAATAGCAGTTGAATTTTATATTTTTGTCTTGGGTACCCAGTGATTTTGACGGTGCATTTATGGTCTTATTTCTCTATAATCTATTCCACACTGCATGGACGCTCTTCTCTCTCTACTTGTGCTCTATCTCTCCAGGGTGGGAAATCCTTCACTGATCAGGCTCTAAGATTCCATAATGGACCACAACTACCCCCTCCCTGGGGAGGCCTTCTGATTCAGCTTTGGCGCTGACAACACTCTCAAGGTCATTACGGTCCCTACCACCGCCACTACAAGGAATACCCACATGTTCTGCTCGACATAATGAATTCAGCGTCTATGTCTTTGGGAAGAAGAAAAGTAAGGACAATTTGACAGTTTGACACTATTTTGAATGGAATTGTTTTGGTAATTTTATTTTTCAATTGTTCATAGCTAAAATATGGAAATATAGTGGATTTTTGTTTAACTAATTTCCTGTCTTGGGAAATTTGTGTATTAATTCTAGTGTTTTGTAAACTCCATAGGTTTTTTATATAAATCATCCTGTCATATATGAAGTATATGTATATAATTTTATATATCATTTACCTTGTAAATGCTATATATTAAAATTAAACTATTGCACCAATGATTTTTTAAATTTTATCACATGAAAGCTATACCTCAACAAATCAATGTCATCATAAAAATATTTAATAACATAATACATAAATGATAAAATTGTAATATATCTAAATTTATAATAGTATTGTATTTACTGTTTACTTTTAGTTTGTAGCAATTATATTTTACCAGTCGGAAAAAACACTTTAATGGAAGCAGAATATTAATTACTTCATTCTACAAACATTTGTCAAGCATCACACGTCTTGCCACAAATGATTAACCTCAAATTTAGAAGAGAATATGGTACCTAATTGATAGTGTGCTGAATGTTCTCTTCTGTTAATAGGAGAACATCTTTTTAAAGTGATGTATGTGCATTCATGCATATGGCTAATTATATAAACAGATATGAATATAATAAGCTTTTATATGAATGTATGCTTATATATAGAAAGTCAAGCATTTATTTTGACAGGGTACAAAGTAAACATATACAGTGATGCATCACTTAACAACAGGGATACATTCTGAGAAATGCATAGTTAGGCAATTTCATTGTTATGCAAACATCCTAGAGTGTACTGAAGGGGAACAAAATTTGTCACCCCAAAATATGTCCCTTTAACATGAGAATTTTTTTAGGTTGATTATTTTTAAGAAAGAAAAGACTCAGAAAGTTTTTCTTCTTAGCTTCCCCTTAACTGCCTAAAAGAATTCAGATTAAGAGACCTGTCCCAGGAATCGAGCTCTCACCTTAGCATCACATGAACCAGGTGGTAGACAGGGAGAAACCTAATGCTGACCTCCAACCTAACCCTGTTTGTTGAGCTCCCCTCTGTGTTCTTCTGTGTCTATGGGCCAAACACTTGTTTCCAAAGTTTATTCCTTTTCACCTACCTATGAATTGCCTTCTTTCCCTTTGAAGTTCCTGACTCTCCCCACCCCCAACATCTCTTGCCGTTACCGGAGGATGGTATTTAAGGTGAGGGCTTTGACCCTTTGGATGAGTTACTCAGTTCTCCTGGGTTTCTCTCATGTACGCATGTTAAAAACGTCCTTGTTTTCCTTCTGTTAATCTCTCTCATGCCAACTTAAACCAGCCAGAAGAACCTAGAAAAGCAGAAGAAACCTTCCTCCTCTACAATGTCTACACAAAACTAGATAGTGTAGCCTACCACACACCAAGGCTATATGGTGCTAATCTTATGGGACCGCTGTTGTATATGCGGTCTGTCACTGACCAAAATGTTATGTGGTGCATGACTGTATAGAGATAGACACACTTTAGTTATTGTCTAGCTTTTTACAAATGTTTTAAACATTTATAAATACTATCTTTAAAGAAATTGAAGCACCTGGTTTACTAAGGGTGTTCAAAAAGAGAATGACAAATTACAAAACAAGTACTGTGCGATCTCACCTGTACATGGAATCTAAAACAGTCAAACTCAGAGAAACACACAGTGCAATGGAGGTCACTAGGCGCTGTGGGGAGAAGGAGATGGGAAGGTTTTGATTAAGAAGTAAAAATTTTCAATTATGAAAGATGACTAAGTTCTGGAGATTAAATGTATAAAAAAGTGAATATAGTTAACAATACTGTATTGTATACTTAATATTTGCTAGAGGGTAGAGAGTAATTGTTCTCAACTGAAGAAAGAAAGAAGAAAGAAAGAAAAAAGAAAGAAAGAAAAATAGTAACCATGTGAGGTGACGGATATATATATATTAGCTTGGTTGTGGTGGTGATTTCACAATATATATGTATATCAAATCATGCAGTTGTACACCTTAAATATATGCAATTTTTGCTTGTCAATTACACATCAACAAAGCTGGGGGGAGAAAAGTAAAATACTTTAAAGTAGCTGAAACACAGTAGGAGGGATTATTTTTAATTCCCAGGGAAAAAAAAATGACTCTTAGCTAAATTAAAAAGACCTATGATTCTATCTCAGCTAGCTTTATCATCATAGTAAATTTTATTCAATCAGTAAATTGAAATAAGCTGAAAGATAATCACGTGAGGATAACCACTAGAAGAACCTACAGAAAGAAAAAATCCCCTTATATTTATTCTAAAACTTTTCTGGTCATCAGAGAAAGATAAACAATGACTAAATATTGCTGAGTCTAAGAATAGAAATATTAATAAAATTTGCAAAAAAAAAAAATCACCACATAACACCAATCAACAGTACCATTTTACATTTCCAAATATATTGGTACGTTGGTGGGGAAAAAATCCATATAAGATATTACATTTTCAGTAGAAGACTGAGTTTATCCCAGAAATGCAAAGTTAGGTTAACATAAGACAATCAATACATATAATTTAACACATTAATAAATCAAGGAGAAAATCATATTATTTCTTTACTTTAGTTGCAGAAAAAGAATTAAAATTTAGCATCAATTCAAGATTTTCTGAAAAGGAAGAAAGTTTTCAAGTTAGGGATAGAAAGGAACTTGACTTGATAAGACGTATCTAAAAATAGACGTAAAGAAAATCCCTGGAGCATGATGGTGGACCACTAGAAAGTCAATCAACTATTATTCCCAATTGTAGCCTCTATTTCAGATGTGCTGTCTTTACTAGAAGAAATCGGCAAAGTCTCTGGAACTTTGCATGTGGTTATTTATAGGGAGAATGTGATCCTTCATTTCCCATCAATAAAGAAGAGCAAAAGCTGTCAGCATTCAACTGGGATTTTCAGCATAAAGATTCACTCCCTTGCCCCAGGGCTATGGTCAAGCTTCTGCCAATGGTTTGATGGTCTGGGATACTCAGCAATATACTCTCCAAAATAAAGATTGTATGATTCCAATCAGTGGCGGTTCTGAAAGACAGTGATGAGAGCAGATTATTTTCAGTGGGCATACATTCAAACATTTTCTGCTTTTGGAGGGAGAAGTGGTAACTAGCTTGGCTCAATCATCAAGGCCTTGAATAGAGAAAACTAAAAGATTGAGACAAGATGGCTAGGAGAAGTGCCCTGTGGATGGATTTATAGGGAGAAGAACAATATATGCAGATTTTTGTGTCTCCTGTGAAAGCAAACACCAGATAGGAGGTGCTCAATCATCAGGTGCACAAAATAACTTTGCCAGTGAAAGTCAGTCTTCACTCACTTCAGTGCTTGCACAATGGGTCCATGAATGAAGTAGTCATGATGGCAAGGATGGAGACTGTGCTTGGGCTCGACAACACAAGCTCTCTCTTCTGAGAGATGATCTAGTTACTATTGGTGCTCAGTATCTGACTCACCTGCAGCAGAGACCAATGCTGAGCCTTCAATATCATGCCATCCCTTGAGGAGATCAACAAGGTACTTGGCAGAAAGTGATTATATAAGACCACTTCCAACTTCACATGTGAATGATTTGTCTTGACTGGGATCAGTATATGTTATAGCTATGAATTTCTCTTTCCTTGACAACACTTGCTCAACTAGCACCACTTTCAGAAAGATCACAGAATGTCTAATTAACTAAATTGGGATCCTGCAGAACAACATCTCAGACCAATAGGTTGATATCGTCATGGAGGTCAAATATGTACACTGGATTAAAAGTTCCAATTGTCCTATTATATATCACTCATAAGCTACGTTCATAATCAACCATTGAAATAGCCTGCCAAAGGTTCAGTTAAAATTCTAGTTTGAGGATGATGTCTATGGAGATTAGGACACTGTTGCCCAAAATGCAATGTCTACATTAAGCTATAAGACAGTAGTCTTATTTGTTGCTGAGAGGTATAGTGCCTGGGTTCAGGGACCAAATAGTGAAACCTCACTGACTTACTTGGAATGTGTGCTTCCCTTGAAAATTAGTCTATGTAGTTTAAGGGTCTAGCTAACTAGGGGTGGGATGCCTCCTCAAGAGGACACACGGAGGCTTCCACAGAACCTAGATCTAGCTTTAGGACTGATAATTGATCGTGTGAGGCTCCTTATGCTGAAGTCAGCATGAAAATAAAGGAGTTGTGGTGCTGGTAGGAGTAATCAATCATGGTTATCATGAACAGCCAGTACTGCTGTTACACAATGGAGGCAATGACACGTGTGTCTGTGACTCAAAGCTTTCACCGAAACACCTCTTGGTGCATACACGCCCGATGCAACAACTACAGCATGGCAGGGGCAGGATACCCAGGAGTCTCAGACACTCTGTAGTGAGAGGGGTGATTGACCCCACTAAATAAGCAACTTAGATAAATAGACAGCATGGCTAATGGAAAAGAGACTCTGGAATGGGTAGTAGCAAAGAGAAATGATGGTTATCAAATCTGGGCTGAATACTGTGAGCAGGGAATGTCATTTTTTCCATTAACCTTGTTATAATTATTTTTACTAGAAATCATGATAAGGCATCAACTTATTGAATCAATGAAAGAGTAATTGTTGGTTTATAATGTGAAGCACAAGCAGAGCTGACTGGGGCAAGGGGTGTTATCTCCAGCAGATGCTGCCAATCTCTCACCATCTTCCTTTGGCCCACTTTGGTATCTCTCTGCCTGAGGACATTGTGTAGCTGCAAAAGCATTTCTGGTCCACTCAGTGGAGACAGGTTGAAAACGCAGAGATTTGGTACTCCAGGAGCAACCTTCAGCCAGTTAAGCTCCATGTTGGTGGATCACTGGCCCATCTTCCTCAGCCCCGCCGTGGAACAATTCTGAATACATTCTACACAGCCTCATAGAGTCCCCAGTGAAATGCAGCCCCAGCTGCCTACAGCAAAAATCAACTTCTTAACAGTTTTCATTGAACAGTTTCTTGTCCTTTTCTCACTTCCCTGTTCCCTAGCCATGCTTTCTGGGATCACCTCCAAATAGAAATCACATACCCAGATACTTCTCAGGGGCTGCTTTTACAAGAACTCAAGTTGTAGTATTCCCCTTTAGTTAAAAAATAAAATTCTAATTCCTGCTGAACTTTTAACATAGATTATAGTCAATTAGCCCATGTGTACATGAGCATTTATCAAAAATACATTGGAGAATCCCTGTGCAATTATAAAAGGATCCACATGCTTGTGTGTGTATATACGCACATAAAGAACAGAGCTTCATTTTTTTAACAGTACCTTACTTTAGTTATACATTCTTTAGCCTTGCAAAAATCATGTTAACATCAATATAATATGATGGAATTAGTGATGACTGAAAATTCATATTAGTGAATACGAATATTTGTGATTACATGTTTAACGAGATACAAAAAGGCATTAAAATCAGATTTTTTAGTGTCTTGCATCATATTATACTTACTGTATATAGGTGACTATATGTTTTCCTGGCCCAGATTTACCAATAATTATAAATTAAACAACACTAATCTCTCAACAGGCCCTAAGGGATGCATCAACTTATTGATTGAAATTTTAAGTAAGCACAAGACACTTAGTTATGCTTTCTAGCAATATCTGTAACAAATCTATTGTATTATTACATAGCATATCATTAATTAGATATCCCTTTGCACATAATGTAAAAGTTGTTATACAGAATTAAAAATTACATTATTTTTCTTATTAAACTTGCTGTTTAAGATAGAAAAGAGCAGCTACCTGTGTATTGTAATACTCCATCATCTCACATATGGTGGGTTCACCAAGAGAAACAAAAGAATTGAGCAGTGAATCTAAGAAGGGCCAAAGGAAATTAATCAAGAAACAAAAATGATCTATTTATCATTATAAAATCATCTGGGAAAATAAATTTGCCTATGGCTATAGAAGCACACATCTCTGGTATGTAGTAACAGTTTCCAAATGTGGATATACATTAGGAAAAAACCCAGAAGCTTAAGACATGGGGTTCCCCAGACCACAGTGGGGATCATGATTGAACGCACACACTGTTCAGGAGATCGTAAAAGTATTACTTCTCCCATAATATTTCTTCCTCACACAAACTCCTGAAAGATGATATGATGGTCTCCATTTTTATCTATGGGGAAATTCAGACTCATGAAGGAGGTAGAACGTTTCTTAAACTTATGCTTTTGATTATCTGACCCTAAAAGTTGGGAAAGACATTTTGGAAATCGTGAAAGACAGTTGCACAAAGGTAATTTTGTGCATAATTTTACACAATTTTTGGTAGTAATATTTACCATGAAACAAATGGTGCGAATCCAAGCAGATAAATCCAATCTAGGAGGAACCATTAACAAACACTTGTTTTAAGAACTGTCCATCCCAAAGGGATTTAAGCGTATACTCTTATCCCATAGAAGGTGTCTAACCTGGGACTAGGGTAGTGATACAAGAAAAAGGGTCTGGAGAATCTGGCTAGTACTATTTGTTTTTTTCTTTTGAGTCTATTATCCTAATAGGCATCTTTCCTTTTTAAGTGTCTGATGTTTAAAACTTCTTACTTTGGTTAAACTACTTTGGAGGCGAAAGGAGAATTGAAATAGGTTATAAATTATTAAAATTGTACCTCTGGTGCCATTCTTCACCAGAGGATATTTAAGAATCCTAGGTCGAAAAGGTAGTAAAAGGCAGCACTGAAATTCAAAGTTCTCTCTGAATGCAAATTTCTTGATTTTTTTTTCCCACTGCACAGACTATGGCTGAAGTTCAAACTAGCTTTCTAAACTTACGTTTCCTCATTAAAAATAATAGTAATTTTAAGACAATCTAATCATTGCATAGTGTTAATCTTGTCCTTGAGGGAAAGTAATTAAATGATTTTTAACCCTCAAATTCTCCATCAGCAATCCAAAGCCATGCCATATTCCTAAAAATATAAGCATAAAGGACAATCCAGGCTATGTCACTTAACTGTGACAGGGTTTTTCCTCAAACCTCAACCCCCCATAATGGACCAGTGGACCAGCAAACACGAATTTGCCTGGATAAATATGCATGTTGAAAGCCTAAAATAAACACAGGCTTCCTAATTTCTTTTTGCCTAGCACTAACCAAAATATCATTAAAAAAAATATCCTTATTACATTGAATAGGAATTGTGAGTCCAAGAAAAAATATGTTGGAGGGGGCAGAGTTGGTAGAAGCATCTAATATATCATTTGTGTTTCCTTGGATAAGTTATGCAAGGTCTCTGATCTTCAGTTTTCTTATTTGTACATTGAAGATCTTGAAGAGATTGGAAGAAATTGAACGTAAAAAACACTTAGAAGAATATCCAAAAGAGTAAGGTTTTTAAAAACTCTATTTCTGTAATTATTTTCATTATATTAGTAAACAAGCAGTTTTCCCCTAAGGTTAATGACAAAGATGGCCTAAATCTCCTACTACCTGCTTCTACAATAGAGAGACAGACAACCACAGGCACCTTTCCAGGTACGTAAAGTGGAACAAAGAACAAAGAGTGTGGGTGATCTAATCAAGTGAAGTACCACTGTTAGGACTTTGCTAAACTAACATTTGTTAAGTGGAACATAGGGTGCCTGATGACGAGCAATGGTTTAACAGAAGACCACAAGAAAAATTGAAACAAACAAGTTTATTATTCACAGGTCCTGGAAAAGTACACTTCCTCAAGGGGCTTCCAGAGGCCATACAGGGAGGTCAAGGCAGAGTCAGACGGAGAGAGAGAGGCAGGGCCCGGTGCACATGCTTCGTGGAATGCTTTGGGGTTCCCAAGTGAAGCCTGAATTGGTCAATTCAAACCAAAAAATTGGTCCTATAGAAAACAGGGCCCAAGTCACTGTCGTTCCAGGCAATCTGTCTAAATTCCCAAAGGGAAGCCCTTCAACCTACAGGGTGTTGCCAGTAAAACAATCAAAAGTGGACAAATCCATTCTGATGTAACTACTGAGACCATTCACCTCAAATGGCTTCCTCTGGTGGTGGTCCTCTTGGTTCTTTCTTTCTCAATTATATAGACATGGATGCATTGACATAACACCACCCTGCATGAACAGGCCCAGGTTCTTGGCCTTCCTGGTGACTCTTCCTCCTCTGGTCAAGACAGTAAACACCCCCCAATGCTGACAAACAGGGCGCTGAAGGCCTACACCCTATCATTAAGATGTTCTCGAGACAGGAACTGTTAAGCACAGAAGGTTCCTTTTCAATAGCCCTATTTTGCCGATACATAAGCCAGAATCCAATTGCACCACAGGGTAGAAAATCAGGGAATGTTGGAGAGTCCCACTGGAAAACTTGCAGCCAACATGCCACAGAGTCTGGGTGACACAGGAATTGAATCCCTTCACACTCAGTGGTCCTTCTGGAGGTGATGTCTAAATGACACTCACCACCCCCTGATTTCTTTACATCAAATATTGCTACAAACTAACTGGTCTTGTGATTGCCCATATGTAAAACCCAGCTACTTACAGGAACTGTGTTCCCATAATCTGTCCATCACCCTCACTGGTCAGACCCAGGAATACGTAAATAGCATCCATAAGGTCTCCCTTAGCCTGCGATATACATATGCCCAAAATCTTTATGTGCTTTGGATAAGCTCCTTGGAAAGAGTGAAAGGGCCACTGCCCAGTCCTCTGCTAAAAGTGCTTCTGACAACCCCAGGGAGTTCTCAAAAATTTGTTCCACTAGCAGCAGGCACCAGATAGGCAGCTCAGTTCTCAGAGAAGCCTTCAAGTTATGAAAGGCTAGGCTACTCTCAGCCCATGATCAATACCCCAGTGGATAGCCACATGGGAGGGTTATCTCTCCCCTTGATGGCCACCACTGCAGAGGTGCCCCCCAAGTGAGATGGGCTCATCACTGGAGAGGACATTGCCACAGACAACATCGCCCCAACCCAAGAGTTTGTCAGCGGAGATGACTGTGCTCCTACACCAGAGATGGCAGCCCAAGACATCCAGTCAGAGACCTCACCACTCACCCAGATGGCCTCACGCCCAGTTTACCACAAACTCTGCGAGACATCACCATGGGGACTGAGACTTTCCAGGAACAACGGATTACATGTGCTGCCCTGATGGACTCAGGGAGTCCACTGGAATATTATTTTCCTGAATTTGCCTGTGCTTTCCTGCTGACCCTACCCTACCACAAGGTGCCTCTCAAAGTGTCAGTATGTCCTCTGCCAACTGACTGTAGGGCAGCATCGTATCATATTTCCTCACTGTGGCAAGCCAAAACATGCAGTTGGAACCAGATAGCTCACTTGCCTGGAAATATCCCCCATTTAAATTGCTTGCCCTGCCTATTCCCTCTGACCTTCCGCTTCGGTGTGCTTATGTGGGCCTTCCCAACCGTGACTTCTGCTGGTCCCCCACTTTCTTTGGTTACATCATGGGTTTCTCTTCACTGACAATTGTTGGTCTTGCATCCACTGTACCTGCCTCCAGTCATTCCTCTTCAGCACTACAGTTCCATACCATAACCATCCCTAATACCATCATGACCTCTTCCACTAACACTTTTATTCAATGGGCCGAGAGAGCTGCCCATGCAGTGGAAATTAAAGATTGCTGGGAGATTATTTTGAATTCCTTGTCAGACAGTTCACAGATCTCTGTTTTTTAAGGATTAGTTTTTGGTGTTTATTTTGTTCCTTTCATGGTGTCATGTTTCCTGGCTTATTGGTGATCCTTGCAATCTTGGGCCAAAGTCTGTAAATCTGAAGATGTAGGTACCTCTTCCAGTGTCTACTGACTGGCTTTGGCAGGGAAAGTCCTTCACTAGTTAGCCCAGCCAGAAGTTTAGGGTAATGTCTGCTGGTGTATTGCTGATGAAGTCCTCAACAAGCTAGCATGGTGCCTGGGTCAGCAGGTGGGCGGGCCTGGTGCCTAGGTCCTCAGGCGCCTGCCTGGAGTCTGAGACTCCTGGGGCAGGCCTGGAGCCTGGGTCCTTGTGGATGGGCCTGGCACTGGAGCAGCTCTAGAACCTACATTTGCAGGGGCCAGCAAAGAGCCTAGGTCCATGGGGGCTGGCCTGCAGCCTGGGTCTTCCGAGACAGGTCTGGAGCCTGGGTCTGTAGGGGCTGGCCTGTAGCTGGGGCCATGGATGCTGGGCTAGTGCTGGAGTTCACTGGAGCAGGCCTGGTGCTGTGGTTCACAGCGAAGTCAGGCGCTCATTCCAATCTCCTTTCCTCACGCATAGGATATTTCTCTTGGCACTACACTGCCCAGGATTGGGGGGAGGTGACAGAGTTATGTACAGCTGTCCATCCTACCCTCTTCAATGTGTCCTTCCTTATTTCTGCGCTCCACCTAGATGCTGTGATCACTTGCCTGTCGGTGTCGCAATCCAATGTACACATCAGGATAGATGCAGAGAGGGCTGATGGCCACTCTGAGTTTATTACAACCAGTGTTTCAATATATACATAGCTTACATCTGTTAAACATACACAGGTGTTCTGGATGAAGTAATTAGCGAATGCCAAGAATTCTTAGTGATTTCTCAAGGAGCCCTCCCTTGGCCTCTGTTTTGATATTATCATGTTATTGCTGTGCTCATATATTTTATCTCGGAGCATGCAAGGCCTCCTAGGCAATGGCCCCTCCTGCTCCCGATATCGTGTCTCCATCTGTGCTCCCGGGCGACTGATGCCTGTCTTAGGTTGCCCCCCCCCCCCGGAGGTCTTACCAGTCATCCGCTAACCGGCCTTCTCACCTCCGGGTCACAGTTTGTTGGCAAGCTTTTTCCGGTGATCATTAACCCTTCCTGCGTCAGGGGCTACATTGCCTGGATTCCTTAGCTCTCGTAAAGGTATTTTCACGTGTGGGTAGGTGTTCAAATTGATGTTTCTGCCAGAGGATGAGTGCTGGAAATTCCTATTCTACCATCTTGCTGACATCGTTCCTCACCCTGTTTCAAATTCCATGTTAGGTAATTCCAGCTTCTGAGTCATTTCTGAGTCAGTACTGACGATTGCTTTTTCTCTCGAGACTGTGGTGATACTCTTTCCTTTTCATATGCCTCATAATATCCTCTTTAATACTGGTCATACTGTGCAGAACAGGAGAAACTGAAGTAAGTAGGTTTCATGTCTGGAGACCAGCCCACTCTTCCTAGGGCTAGACATTTGGTTTAGGGGTTAGAGTTCAAATTTAAGATTTGTCATTGCTGTGGTTACCTACAGTGCATCAATGGTTCAAAGTCCTGAAGAGAGACCTTGTGTCTTAGGTGGAGTGAGGCTTACCAGCTCCGTTTCTGTTGAATTCTGAGTTCTAGGTCTTTCCTTTTTTCTGGGCCTCAGAAGCAGTGTCTTTGCACACTCGGTTCCTTCTCTACCCCTATCTCGTCAGCATTGTACTGTTACTTGTTAGTGCAAGCTTCTTACTTTGGGAGTGGAGGTGGAGGGGGAAGGAGACGGTGGACATGTGGAATCTGTTCCTCTGGCTCAGTCTAAGGCCTGTGTCATGTACCTGGGATCTGAGGTGTGGCCTCCTCAGCTCATCTGCCCCTTCTCTGCTTACAGTTATGGGCTCAGTGTGCAATCCTGCTTCTCTTCCAAGAACCAATTTTAGTTGCTTCCGTTTTCCTTGCACTTGTTGGCAATAGGTGTTTGCTGACGTTTAAGGTCGTTTGTGCAGTTGCATGGCCCACAACAGACTAAATCTTTCATTCCACATGGAGAGAGCAGAGAGGGATGGAGGCAGAGTTTCTGCCTATCCTGCATGGGCTCTGCTCCCCGCCCCCAGGTGGGCACTGTAAGAGGCACTTCTTAGGGCTCTTTCAGATTCTTTCTGTGGCTGCCTGGTAGGACTTCTGAGGGCGAGCCAGCAAGCAGGTGAAGACTCCTACAGCTTCCACACCGTCCCTGCAGTCCACATGCAGCCTTTCACTAGTTTGTCGGTAATTCTAGCTAAACTGCTCCTATTGGTGTCTAGCTTCATGTTCTCAGGGAAGTGCATGACCTTGGCTCCTATCTCCCTGGGAGCACTGTCTCCTTACATTTGGGGGCCAGTACTTGCTCTGTGACCACAGAGCTCTAACGCACTTGGAGAGAGGGCTGAATCTGAAGTTAGCCAAGCTCTTTTCTGTTGTAATGGTGGAGAGATGCTACTTAAAGCTCCCTACATCATGAGGTGAAAGCCAGAGGCTTCAACAGTCTTTTGCAATACTAATGATTTGTTTTCTTTATTAAACTATGCACTAGTGTTAGTGTCGAACTTAATCAGCATAGAGGAGTCAGGCCAAATATTGGCTTATTAAACGAATTAAAACTGAAAGATCTTTATACAGTCATGCACCGCATAACAACATTTCAGTCAACGATGAACCGTGATATAACGGTGGTCCCATAAGATTACTACCACATAGCTTGGGTGTGTGGTAGGCTATACCATCTAGGTTTGTGTTAGAACTATAAAAAAAAAGAGGAAGAAATTTTCCTATGCACTTCTAGGTTCTTCTATCTGGTCTAAGAATTAAATTGACATGAGACAGATTAACAGAAGAAAAACAAACAAAAATTTAATAACGTGTATACATGGGAGAAACCCAGGAAAACTGAGTAAGTCTCCAAAATGGCTGAAGCCCTCACCTTAGATACTATGCTCAAGTAAAGACAAAAGAAAATGTTGGGGGGGGGTGGAAAGAGTCAGAGACTTCAAAGGGAAGGAAGGCAATTCACAGGTAGGAGAAAAAGAGCAAACATTTGGAAAACAAGTGTCAGGCCACAGAAACAGAAGACACAGAGGGGAGCCCAACAAACAGGCTTTTCTAGGTGCCTCCCTCTCTACTACCTAGTTCTTGTGATGCTAAAGTGATAGCTTGCTTCCTGAAAGAGGTTTTTTACTGAATTCTTTTAGCAGTGAAAGGGGAAGTAACAAGAAAAACTTTCTGAGTCTTTTGTCTCTTAAAAATTATCAGCCTAGAATAGTCCTCATGTTAGAGAGACACACTTTGTGGCGGCACATTTGTCTCCATTCAGTACACTCTCCGTTGTTTGCATAATGACAAAATCACCTAACAACACATTTCTCAGGATCTATCCCTGTTGTTAAGCAGTGCAGGACTGCATTTGCATGTAAAACAACATGTTTATGTTAAAAGCTGGCACTGGGGGCCTGACCCATGGCCGAGTGGTTGAGTTCCTGTGCTCCACTGTGGTGGCCCAGGGTTTCGCTGGTTCAGTTCCTGGGCGCGGACATGGCACCGCTCACCAGGCCATGCTGAGGTGGCGTCCCACATAGCACAGCCAGAGGCATTCACAACTGGAATTTACAACTATCGTACTGGGGGACCTTGGGGAGGAGGAGGAGGAAGAGGAAGGAGAAGAAGAAGAAGAAAGGAAGATTTGCAACAGTTAGCTCAGGTGCCAATCTTTAAAAAAAAAGAGCTGGCACTCTAGGTTATTAAAATATGCTTTATATTCTACTGACTTTTAGTTTGAGGTATCTTTCAATATTAAAACTTATTCAAATAGGAAACTTGAGAAAAAAAGAAAGAAAATCTAGAGATCCAAACAAACAGGAACAAAGAGGAGAATTAGATGTCCAGCACATCTGGCTGAGTTTGTTATTGCATTTCAGCATGCAACCGAATTCTGAACTTTCTGGCAGGCAAGGCAGAAATCCAGGCATGTTATCAGTCAAGCAGGATTCTGTTTGAATAGCACTTCTGTGTTGTAAAAGACACTATGCCTCCTCTAGGGTTTCAGGTATACAGTAGCAATATACTAATTTGGGGAATTAACCCCTCCTATACACTGATGGAAGCACAGACCTGAGGGAAATTCTTGCCATTTGCACAGAAATGATTCCCTAATCCTACCTAAAGGAAGACCAATCTAGTAAAGGTGGCAATATATATAACTTGGATGTAATACCCTCTCAGGAAAGTACCTCACTTGTGAAAGTAACGTCTTTGAAACACTCTGCAGGATCTTTTCTTCATTAAACAAGTTCTCCACAATTCTGACAAATGTTACTATGTGGTGTTACAAAGAGAACTCAAGGTGAAAGAATGCTTTGATTAAACAGATGCATTATAAAATCTACATTTAATGTTTTACATACACATATGCATATTTATATACATACGATGCATGCACATTTAATTATATGTTTAAAGTAAAAACTAGATAATTTTCCAGTCTAATAGTAAAAGCATTATGCTCCTTGTCTTTTCCACCTGGCTAAGTTTGTGCGTGTGTGAGAATGCATATGTGTGTGCTTGCTTGTATGTGTGTATCTTCTACGACTAAAACCAATGCCCTTAAGTACAAAAGTTTTACAGGCACCATAGGTACCAGAGATAACTGTTTCTACACTGAAATCTGGGGAGTAGCGAGGGGGGATTCTAGGTAAAATTTGGCTCCTCAAAACAGTTTATGATTCTAAAGAGAAAGAATAAAAAAGAGAGGAAGAAGAGATTCCACAAAAAATAGACAGAAATGAGTCTAACTTAGTCACTTTGCTGTGAGCATAAAAACTCAAAACTTTTGTCAAAAATACAAATAGATATAATAATCAACCTGAAATTTATGACAATGCAATATAGGGTGAGTCGTGCCTTCAAGAAGCTTCAATAGTAAGCATTTTAAATGCATTTCACCAGGTAAGTTATTTATTATTTTTACATAAAATTCTTTTCTTTTAATTGATGTATAATTGATACAATGTTGTATTAGTTTCAGGTGTACAACATTACAATTTGATATTTTTATATATTGCAAAATTATCACCACAATAAGTCCAGTCAACATCCATCACCATACATAGTTACGAATTTTACTTTTCTTATGATGAGAACTTTCAAGATTCACTCTCTTAGCCAATTTCAAATATGCACTACAGTGTTATTAACTATAGTCACTGTGCTGTACATTACATCTCCATAACATTCATTTCATTACTAGAAATCTGTACCTTTTGACCTGCTTCATCCATTTCACCCATATTCCTTCTCAGGCAACCACCAATCTGTTCTCTATATCCGTGAGCTCATTTTGTGTGTGTGTATGTGTGGTGTTTGTTTTATTTTTTTGGATTCCACATATAAGTTAGATCATATGGTAATTATCTTTTTCTGTCTGACTTATTTCACCCAGCACAATGCCCTCAAGGTTCATCCGTGTTGTCACAAAGGGTGAGATTTCATTCTTTCGTATGGCTGAACAATATTTCAATGTATATATATATATGTACCACATTTTCTTTATTCATCCCCTGATGGACATTTGCATTGTTTCCATGCCCGGGCTATTGCAAATAATGTGGCAATCAACATGGAGGTCCATGTATCTTTTTGAATTAGTGTTTTCCTTTTCTTTGGATGAATACCCAGAAGTGGAATTGCTGGATCATTTAGTAGATCTGTTTTAATTTTTTGAAGAACCTCCATACTGTTTTCTGCACCAATTTACATTCCCACCACTGTGTACAAAACTTCCCTTTTCTCAGGTAATTAAAGACCAGGAAAATTGTTTATTCTTGAAGTAATTAGAAACTGGTAATTTATAAAAAATAGACAGAACTAGACTTTTTGGTAAACCAATATCATGTCTTAATGACTGAGGCTTAATATTCTGGTTCAGTTTCATTGATTTCTGAATATAATGTTAGAATTTGAGCACGAAATGTCTTCCTTATTTATTTCTCCATATATCCACTTCTATCATAAAAGAACAAGATTGGTAATTATCATTAGAAGTCCCTGTTTATTTAAAATTAACCCAGAATTTTGTGGTATATGATTTTTATGTATTTTAGTAATGTCTTAGAAACCTTAAGAACATACCTTAAACAAAAACTCAATATACAAAAGCAACATTAATAATAAATAATGTTGATTAGTGTAATAATACTACTATCCTATTTTCTGAATATCTGAGCTTGTTTTCAAATATGTTTTATTTCTAACAATTGTTTGATGTCTATAGAATAGACATCATGTTCACTTTTGAACTTTAGAAAGAAAACTGTTTTCCCTCTGGTACTGTGTTAAAAATTAAGAACTACAATTAGTCTTCACTTAAAATATTAAGAGTTATAGTGATTTAGCAATTTCATTGATCACAAGTTAGTAAAGCTCATTTTGATTTTGTAAAAATTATGTTCATGTACATTATCTATTTTGTACAAAAGTGACTGATAATTGTGAAACTCCTTCAGGTTTGAATCAATGTTTCTCACAGTATCAGGAAAAAGCTAATTTCCTCCTTTCTTCTTACACTACCTATTACATTCTTTTTGTAGTGATTGTCAGCAAGAATGTTTATTTTTTCCAATTTTACTAGCCATTTTAACCAATGTACTAAACATTTCAATAGAAATTGCATATTTAGTTTTACACTATCATTAAGATGTTGATTTGTAGCTATTGACTTAGGACTTGGCATCTATTTTTCCTCTTTAACTATGAAGTAAAAATGCTCCTGTATTAATAGCCTGTAATAATACTATGATGTATGGGCTATCAGATTTAATGAAATTGCCATGATTAATGACACTATAATGGTTTAATTAAAATAAATGAGTAAAAAATAGAAAAGCTGAAATATAGTATTAGGATATATAAGTCATGGACTTAAACAGATGAACTTAATAAAATTAAAGTATTTAAAATGCAAGTAATTGACCTGACAAGGAATTTGACCATGATATAATACAAATTAATGTTTGCGAATATATTATCCATTACTTCAACAAATATCCACTAAACACCTACCTGTACACGGTTAGACAATAAGAAGAGAGAAGATGGAAGTATATTGCATAACAGTATGTTATATTATAAAATCTTAAAGAATCTCATAATATAATATAATAACATGTGATAAAAAAACATAGTGTTAACTTATGCCATTATAACAAGTTACTGCAGACTGAGTGGCTTAAACAGCGAGCATTTATTTCCCACAGCCCTGGAGCCTGGCAGATCCGCTCAGGTGAGACCCGCCTCATAGTGTGCAGATGGCCTTCTTGCTGTATCCCCACAAGGTGGAGAGCAGAGAGAGACGCAAGCTGTGTTGTGCCTCTTCTTATAAGGTCACTAATCCCATTCATGAGAGCTCCACCCTCATGAACTCATTACTTTCCAAAGGCCTCACATCCAGACACAATCCCACTGGGGATTAGGCCTCAAGATCTGAATTTGGGGGGCACACAAACATTCAGTCCATAGCAGACATATCCAGAAGATAAATATGGATAAGTACAATGATAGTAATAAGAATAAAATGCTATGGATAAACAAAACAAAATTGTAGACAGATTCTTATCAATTTGGGAAATGAAGAAAGGCCCTGTGAGGTCAGAGGTATGTAGCATTATTATTTGAGTTTTAAAATAGTAATTCTGAAATTATAGAGGAAGCTGGAATAATTTAATACAAAAATTTTTAATAAAAACCCATTAGTTCCTTCAGGTATCCAAATATTTGAGTCCTCTCATAACCTGCCCTTCAAGGAACCAAAGAACCAAAGAACATTAGGAATTAAGGATAAAGTCCTCTGCATGAATAAAAATTTAAAACTCATTTGTGCTGCCCCTTGTTATCTTTCAGGAACAGGAACCCAAGGAGTGGCTCTGTTCACCCGAGGTGAAGATCCTAAGAATAATTATATAGTTTTGAAACTTCCTTTAAGCATTGTGACTAGTTAGCAAGTGTGTGTGTGCGTGTGTACGTCTGTGTGCATGTATGCTCAATTTACTGTACCAATAGAAGTTCAAATTTGTTCTATCAACAAACCAATTTCTTTTAGATCTGAATGATATGTACATTTCAAAGAAAAAGAATGTTGTCTGGAAAATTTTTCTTCCTGCCTGCCTTCTTGTATTCTTTTCTGCCTCCATCCTTTTCACATTTCTTCTTTGCTCAAATAGATATCAACTGTGCCTAACAGGTAGAAAGCATTCATTTGTAGAAAAATTGAGAAATAGCTCCTTATGCATAACAAACACCACATACAGATAAATATGTAGATAAACTATAGATAGACAGATGTATGCACATGCATCCACACACACACATGAATACACATGTACACACAAACATTGCATCACACACCAAACGCACACATATGTGGTAAATGACCACCAATTTTTCTAGCCATGTTGAACTCCATAAATAATATATTACTGATTATATAGTATTTTATACTCACTAATCCAGTCAACGTGTTTATTAAACAGAGAGACAGGCATATATGATAGGTCTCCCTACAAGCAATCTGGATGCAGCAGTGAACCAACCAGTCTCAGGCCCAACGCGTTTTTCCTTCCACCCAACATGGGAGAGAGACTGACCACATGTAATTATACACACAGTAGGCACCCGTCAAGACCGTGAAGACAAACAGAGCAAGGTAAAGGGTAAGAGTGTGTCGGTGCTGTTTTCAGTGAGGTGGTCGGAGAAGGCCTCCCCAGGAAAGTGAGACTGAAGAAGAGATTGGATTAAAATGAGAGAGGGGGCCATGCAGGCTTTAGAAAGCAGCATATTTCAATCAGAGGGCATGGCAAGCACAAAGGCCCTGAGCATAGTCATGCTCGGTGCCTTTGAAGGACAGTAAAAAAGCAAATGCGTCTGAGTGAGAGAGACTGCAAACGAAGCCAGCAGTGACCGAGACTGGAGGGAAGATGAGGAAACAGGTAAGGGACTCGGGCTCATACCTAGGGGGGTAAACCACTGGAGGGACTTATTGTTTTCAGTGATCTCTCTGGCTATGTGGAGCACATAACAGAAGGGATTTGAGCAGATGGGGAACAAGGACAGTCAGGAACATGGTGGCACAGACTATGGTCACAGTGCTGGGGATGGTGAGTCTAACAGACAGCCAGAAAGTAAACAAACTGTGATTACATCGCTTGTTGTGTGTTCACCAAATGAACACACACCCCCGCCCCCTAGAGTAACCACAACCCAAGACAAGAAACAGAGTGCTGCCAGCCTCCAGGGGATCACCAGAGGAAACCCCTCTCTACACAAAAGGAACCTCAATTCCAGTTTCTAACATGGTAGAGTCACATCGTACGTTTTCCTTTTGCTTAGCATTTTGTGTCTGAGATTCATCCATTTTATTGCATGCGGCATAGTTTATTTATTCTCATTACATTATATAACTTCATTGTATATTTCTCATAGACATTTAGTCATTTCCATTTTATGAATTTCTTGTACATATCAGTGGTTTCGTACACACTCCTGTCTGCGGCACAGAATCGCTAATTATAGGTTAGATTTATGTTCACCTCTTGCAGAAACTGACAATTTTCTAAAATGGTAGTAGCAAATTACGCTTCTCCTAAAGTGCATGAGAGTTCTAGTTTCTCTGCATCCTCACCAATAACACATATTCTCTGTCGTCTTCTTTTTAGCCATTCTGGTGGGTCTGTGTATCAGGATCACATTGTAATGTAATTTATGGTTTCCTGATATCTAAAAAAATAGGCAAGATTTCATTGTTTATTGGCCATTTGGTTATCCTCTACTGTGAAGTGCTCATTCAAATCTTTTGTCTATGTTTGTATTGGACTGTCTTTATTTTTCTCATTGATTTGTAAGAATTTTTAAACAAAATATGTAAAACATGTTTAATTCCAATATTTTCCCTTGCCGTGCTTCACCTTAATGGTGTCTTTTGATCAACAAATGTTCCTAATTTTAACTTTAATGATGTCTATATTATTATTTCCTTTATGCGTAATGCTGTTTGTACTCATATTTTAAAAGAGGCTTTGCATACCCCAGGGTCAGAAAGATATTCTCTATGTTTTCTTCTAAAAGCTGTGCAGTTTTATTTTCATATTTTGAAACCAATCCTTGAGTGTTGTGAGGTAGAAGTCAAGATTCACTCCTTTTCATATGGATGTCCAGTTGACACAACACTATTTATTAATAGGCCCTGTTTATCCCAGTGCATCACGTCCATCACATTAGGTGACAGCGCATGTCGGGTCTGTCCCTAGGCTCTGTGTTTTGTTTGTTTGTTTCCTTTGTCTCTGTCGATTTCTTTGTGCCAATACTACACGATCTTAATTCATGTAACTTTATAATCAGTCTTGATTTCTTTTTATTTATTTATTTATTTTTATAAATTTTTATTTTTTTCGGATGTACATCATATTTCAAATTCTGGATACATTACATCATGTTCACCACCCGAACACTAACTATAGTGCATCCCCTCACATGTGACCCTAATCACTCCTTTTGCCCTCCCCCCTTCCCCAATGGTAACCACCAGTCCAATCTCCAATGCTACGTGCTTTTTTTTTTTTTTTGTCGTTTTTATCTTCTACTTATGAGTGAGATCATACGGTATTTGACTTTCTCCCTCTGACTTATTTCACTCAGCATAACAGCCTTAAGGTCCATCCATGTTGTCACAAATGGCCGGATTTCGTCATTTCTTATGGCTGAGTAGTATTCCATCGTGTATAAACACCACATCTTCTTTATCCATTCGTCCCTATTGATTTCTAATTGTATAAGTTCTTCAGCTTTGTTGTTCTTCAGATTAGCTTGAATCTTGTTTAGATACATTTATTTTTTATAAATTTGACTTCCGGATTTTTTGGCAACCTGACTGAGAATAGTCCTCAATTCTCCATAATTAATTATATTTTCATCTTTGAGAGCAGAACATGTTGAATCAAAATAGTAGAAGCTTTAATGAAATTATCAAATATTTAGAATTCTGCCAGATGTTACACAAGCGACAGACTTAAAGTTAGGTATTAAACATGACTATCAGCAAACTGCTGCATCTTTTCGTATGCATTTGATTTCCTTCTTTTGTTTTTTATGGCTTCTTAAATTTAAGCTAAAAATTACAAACGCTGTATTAAAATTTCCTGGAAATAAACTCATAAAGTAAAAGCACTCATGTTTTCCTTTACTCACCTCGAAGATTTCACTCACATTCAGAACACTCACTTGAAAATGCTTCTTCGTTTCCCTCCTCCAAGTAACTCTGTGACTTCAGCCAGATGCCCTACAATTTAGCTCAGTGTAACACTATGTACCTGGGGCCAGCATCAGACTCCACAGGACAAGGGCTCAGTCCTACAAGACTGTCCTCCCTTCCCCTCCCACCTCAAATGCCAATCATAAGTCCATTGATTTGTTACCTGGGCTTCTGACCAACTGGCTGTAAATCAGAGATTTCCACAGGGCCCTCCTCAGGTTCAATTAATTCTTTAGGCTCAGAGAACTCAGGAAAGCATTTTACTTACTAGACTACCTGTTTCGTATAAAAAGATAAAACTCAGGAACAGCCAGGTGGAAGAGATGCACAGGACAAGTGTGCGGGAAGGGGCATGCGGCTTCCACATCCTCTCCGGGTATGCCCCCATCCCAGCTCCTGGGCATGTTCATCAACCTGGAAGCTCTCCAAAGCCCATCGTTTTAGGGTTTTAGAGAGGCTCCATTACACAGGAATGATTAATGAAATGATTGGCCATTGGTGATTACTTTAACCTTCAGCTGCTCTGCTCCCCAGAGGTCAGGGAAGAGGGCTGAGCTTGCAACCCTCTATTCACGTGGTTATTTCCCCTGGCAACCAGAGGCCATTTGAGAAAATTTCCAAAAGTCGCCTCTTTAACTAAACTCAGGTGAGGTTCAAAGGGGCTTGTTAACAAAAGACATTCATTTCACCTTCATGCTCTGGAGCTATTTCAGGAACTGGGAACAAAACTAAATATTCTAACAAAAGATGCCCCTGTAGCTCTTATATAGGAAATGACAGAACTTTTAGGAGCTACATGTCAGGAACAGTGGACAAAGACCAAATATATATTTTTTATTATAAATTACAAAATTCAAAGATAAATAATGTTGGGTTTATTGCATTATAAAATATTAGATGGAAGACTTTTCTTCAAATTATTTGCAGTATTAAAAGTTGCCAAGGTTTTGAATTCAGATTCATCACATCATAATTTTCCACAGAAAGTTAGTAACGCAGTTCCTTTCTAGAGATCAAAATCTTAGTAAGAAATTAAAATAAATCTTTTCTGTCATTTATTAAACTAAATAAATCTTGTCTTCAGCTCTAGGTTCGTAACTTTCTTTCTCTGGGAGACTAACTGGAAATGGCAGTGACACTCATCCAGTTGTTCCAGCCAAAATATCTGGAATCATCTCTGATTTACTTGTTGATATTCTTATCTAATCAATCGGCACAGTTATTCAGCTCTACCAACATAATACATACAGCGCCTGGCTGTTTCGCATCGCATCACCTTCAACTTTATCATTCACGTCTGGCCCCGTGGACTCTGGCAAACACCCTCTAAATGTCTCCCCCATTCCTCTCATGGAGAGGTCTATTTTCCCAAAAACAGCAAAGACTATTCAAGGTCATAAGTCAGATTTTATCAAAACTTTGCTGAAAACTCTCAATGATAAACCTCACAGTACACTTACATTCAAATCCAAACGTTCACGTGGTCTGTGATGGGGTTCAGGACACAATGCCCCAAATTGTGGCAGCTTGGCATATGAACATCTTTGGTTGGAGGAATCTGAGAAAATGGCAGAAGCAGGAAGGCCATTGTGACTTCCTTGTCCTCATTCTCCTTCTCTAAAATAGGTCATAAAAACCTCCTGTGAGAGGTGGCCAACCAGGGCCCAGGAGGAAGGAAGGTATTCTCTCACCAGCGACAGGGAATTGCGGGCTGAGAAATCTGTGCAAACAAACCTTGTTAAGCTAACTCTTATCTTCCTACTTACTTCACCATTTACTACCCCTAGCCCAAAGCCCCTTGTCATGTCAATTCTGCGCAAATTTATTTTTTATTTGCTTAAAAAGTATAACAGTTTCCTGCTCTGGGCACTTCCTCAGGTCTGTGTTGTCTTGATATTTGCACATCTTGCTCCTTGATTTATGTCTCTTCTTAGATGTCACTGATGTAGAGGATGTGCTGACTACTCAATCTAAAATAACACTAGTTTCTGTCAGAGTTCTAACGCTTTCTGGTATGCTAGTCATTTTGCTCTCACAGTTGTTACTGTCTTTCTCACCTATTCAAATGTAAGCAGTGTGAGGACAGGACAAGCTCTGCTTTGTATATTGTCCCCAACCATTTCACATAGAGCTTGGCACAGTAAGGTGTCTAATAAATATTTGTCCACTACATGAAGAGATAATGTATCATAACTTTTTAGAGGATTCTGACTCTGAAAGTTCTAACCCACGCTCCTACGGTTCTGCATTTCTATGAAACCTCACTTGCTAATAACCTGACAAACATCACGTATGTTCTGAACTTTAATCCTCATTAAATTACTTCCTCCACTGAAACTAACGAACACCTCTGGATAAACATTATATAAAAGTTCAGCATATTCCACGAATTCAACATAAATGTATGAAGTTCAAATGTATAAGTTATTGGAGATTCAGATATATCAGGCATTATCCACTTCCCAAGACCTGTCACTCAGATGGAGGAGACAGACATGTAAACTAGCAAGTGTGTAAAATACCACAATGGAGGAGAACACGTGTCTCTGGACAAAAGCGTCAGGAGAGGGCCCTCATCCAGAACCGTAGGTCAGAACACATTTCCAGGAAAGACCATGCCTGCATTGATTATTAAAGGAACTCTTCAGAATTGTTTTTCACTTTAATACTATTTTCTAATTTCTCAATTTTTAGCCAACTAAGGTACATTTAGTCTTGAAATTCTATTTTCTAAGCTGTTGCTAAAAATATCAATTTGTATTAGGTAAAGATTGGGAGAAGAACTGGAACACTGTGCTGAATCAATACTAAATTACAAATTGCTAATCATTGTGTTTAAGCGCCCGGCCAGCAGAATACCTACACAACATCAACATTATCTAAAGCACAGTCAGTCTGTCAGGGAAAAAGAATGTGTCATTTGGAAGAATCGGAACTGCTTTCCTGGAGACAAGATGATCACATTTGCTCTTTCTTGCTATTGACAAAGCCTATCATGTTGCCATTGAAAGAAATTTGTTTGACAAGCATGTGTCTTACTTGTGAAATCTTTAAGAAAGCAAGAACGTTTGCTAAGAAGCAGTCAATGAGTTTTAATAAGAATTCTTAAGTTATCAAAATCTGAGAAGCTTAAATGTACATGAAATATCAAAAATATGTTCATAAACCACGTGTTTTCAGCTTCAGTCACTATTTCAGCTGAATAAAACTGACAGGACAATATGTAAGTGAAGGAAAACAAACTCCAAAGAAAGATTCAAGGACACATTTCAGTGTAGAGAACTGTAAGCTTCAGGTTTGGCATAAACAATAATCACCTTGACTGAAGATAATAGAAAGAATCAGAGTGTTGAATGCTACATTCTACAAACTCTTTACGAGAGTAATGGAGTATTGAAACAGAAAGGAGGGGGGTGTGGGGAGAAAACAGAAGCCTTTCTTATTTATGTAAAACTTAAATACAATTTCTCCATTCCTTATAGTATTAGAATAAGCCTGTATAAAAATAAGAATTTCAAAATTTGTCTAGTTAACAAAATAATTTAAGATAGTTAAGACATGCTTCAGATTTTTTTAGCCCAAAATAGACGCCTTCAAGGACTAAATCAATACTGAGAGGTTCCAAAACAACTCCTTTTTATTCTTTGTTGTGTTGACACTGAGAGGCCTACTTATTTTTTTTAATCTAATAAAAGTTCTCCAAGACTGAAGGACATGGCCCTAACTAACCCACACAATCTGTTTTGACTGGCAAGAGTTTGAATGTAATAGAGAAGTCATTTTAACAGTTGCAGTGTAAACCCAGGGAGTTAGATTTCAACTCAGAACGTGGTATTCCTTCCCTTGACCTTGCAGAGGAGGAGAATAATTTTACCTCTACACTTCTGAGTTTTTGGCCGAGACCCCTGTAATAAACGTCAGATAAACAAGAGAAAAACGAACAGAAATGTATTATACCTGTAGTGAGTAAACTCTCTGAGATGCTCAAGCCACCACCTTGAATACCAGCTTCAGCCTGGAGACTAAAGAGAGATGGGGTTGGGGGGGTGGAGGCAGAATTCACAGCGTGGTGAGAGGAGGAAATGTTTGGTAAACAAAGCTTGTCCAGCCTTGCAGACAGTGTCTCAGGCGGAAAAGTCATCTCTGGTAATAGCTCTCTTTCTGGTACAGTCATTCTTTCTAATGGAAATTAGACTTGTCTTACAAAAAGGTAACTTCAGCTCTGTTTTAGAGCTTCTCCTGTATCTGCAGTTTCTCAAAATAATCAGCCCAAAATAATCCTCATGGCAAGGAGACATCTTTGGCATGGCGTATTCTTCTAGGCTTCAGCCTTTAGCTAGACTTGAGTCCCCTCTTTCTTTTGAAAATGTCTCCTTGCGGCTCTCTTTCCATTCAAATGGCCTCCTCACCTAAGCGCACACACAAAGATAAATCAGACAAAGCAAATAAAGTCAAAACCAAACACAAACGGCCAAAACCTTTCCTTAATTCTAAATCTGCCCCTTTCCCATTCACTTCTCAATTACTACAATCCCATTTAGAAAGCTACAAGCGGCTGATTTTACCCAATCAGTCAGTGGCATTTTTAAAGTTCCACACCCTCTGTTCCACTAAGGACAAACTCTCCTCGCGCTCCTTCACCTTGATGGCAGTTCCTCCTCTGTGGTCCTTTAGGGTTTCTCCTTGTCCAGCCCCTGCATCAACGGCTTGCAGCCACTGATCTTCCAGGAAGATCTCACCCTCCCTCGCTGTTCCATTGCTGCCCGCCGCCCATTGGTGTCCAGATCGCTCCCTTTAATTCATATTTCTCCCTGATGCTAAGTTAACGTAACTGCCTGAGGGAATATTTTAAACGTCACTTAGCAGAGTTGTCAGATACTCAATAGGTCAGGTCAGAAACTTGAGCGCTATTTTTAAATTAGATCTTTCTCTTAACGCCTGTTAAAAAACAAGACAACAAGCCCAAAACAGAGTGGCTTCTGCTAAGCCTCACAGCACCAGACTGAGACGTATTTAATTACAGTTTCAGTGCTTCGAAATACGGAATCTTAAAGCAGTCAATCAGGAATCCCCTGATGAGCACTAGTGAGGTAATCGGCCTCACAGACCACTGCCATCGCTGAAGGAAACCCAACCTACGTTTTTGCCCAGTAGAACTATTTTGTTCCTGCTTCCTTCTGCCATCTTCCTTCTAATGCTGCCCGATTAGAGTTGAGTTTTGCTTATATAAACCCTCACAATTTTTAATATGCCTCAGTTCATCTTTTAACGCTCTTAAATGCACCCACTGGTTTCATATTCTTTGCGCATCTTAAAATTGATAATTCTCTTCATTACTTCGTAGTCCATTATAGTCTCTGATCTGAGCTTCCTTAACAGCCTCTTTATAAGTGGGGACAAGTGTATGTCCTGAAGACGGGAGTTGATTGACCAACACACTGTTTTAAAATTGACAAAGTTTGTATTCTTTAAAAATGAGGCATTTCACTTAAAATCCAGACCTCCATTTCTCTTGAATGATTAATTAGATAATCTGGGAATTGTCTGAGTTAAACATTAATTGTATATTTAAACTGCTGTAAAAAAGAGATTGAATGTGAAAATACACTAACTTAAATATATTAGATTATTGCTTACTCAAGTAACCATATATGAAAAAAAGTGAAAAAATGGGAAAAAATCTAGGAGAAGGGTAGACGTCTTTTCAAGTTCATATTGGAACAGTGAGGTTAAAAATTCTGATGATAAAACATTTTTCCTCAAATGCTGTAACATTAAAAATTCAAGTCTTCTTCCAAATATGCAGAGTAGTGCAATAATTACTAAAATTGATTTCTCTAATTTAAGAGTACCGTCATTTATTTTATTTGTTGCCTATTGATGGACACTTTAATTGTAAATTTTCAAAGATAAAAATTGATATAAGAAATATTTTCAAAGCTTAGAAAAAACTGAGTCCTTTTATTGTTTCTAATAGACTTTCAGGCAATTATCTTCAGTTCAAATGTATAAACATATTATCTGCAAATAATGATAATTTTGTTTCTATTATCAATATCCATAGTTTCTTTTCTAGTGGCTTATTCCTTCATAAATATATTAAATAATTGTGGACATTCATAATTTGTTCAGAACTTTAAAGTATATACTTTTCTTTTTTTACTATGTTGTATTAAGTAATCATGTAGTCATGTTAGGGGCATGCCATATATATATATATATATATAAATGTATATATGTGTGTATATATATACATACATAAATTTTATAAATATATGCATAAATTGATGTTGAATTTTGTTAAATATTTATTTGGCAACTCAAGATTATGTAATATTTGTTTTAAAATTTACTTTGTGCTTTATTAAGGATGAGCAAAATTGCATTCTTGTTAATCACTACATATGGTTGTGAAGTACTAGCCTGATAGGCTAACAGTGAATTCTATTTATTAACATTTTATTTAAAAGGTTTGACTCAATTTTCGTAAGTGAGACAGCCAGATTTGAAAGTCACTTAGAACAGTTAATGGCACGTACTTAAGTGTTTCATAGTGCTTTAACTATTTTTCAAATGTATGAGTTGTACTCATCCTTGCTTTCTTGATTTAAAAACTTCATAAGCATCCTATATCTTCTCTCTATACAACAACAACAAAACTACTTCCTCCCGTATCCGATCCCATATCCCATCTCATCTTCCTGAATTTTTCATTGGGGATTGGTAATAACTTAAGTTTATATTTTCTCCTAGATAGTTTGATGACTTAAGTTCTATGTGTACTCCACCATGTCCTATTTCATCCAATTTAGACATAATATATCGATGTTTTGTGAATAAAGGTGAAGAAATTAACACATATAAATTTCTTTATATTTTCTATACGTACATACACAATATACTAATATTTTACAATGTTGACATTTATAATATCCCCCATTTTTAGCTAGACTATTGATGTTTTTAACTCATTATCTATGTTTAGATGGATTCAATATTCATCATTACTCTTTTCACCAAAGAACTTATTTTATTTCTTGGTTGCCTAGGATTTATAACACGCTTGCCAAATAAAAGTTTTTTCTGAATCTATAAGTAAACAGGATTACAGCATAATTCTCATACGGCAATAAAAATATTGGTAATTTTAAATTAGGATTTTAGACTTGCCAGTCAGCAGCTTGGTGAAATGATAGTAATATCAATGATAATAATAATAATAGTGTGTGACTGTGGTTCTTTACTCTGTCAAATATGTCACGTTAAGATAATTGGCCTAAAATTGTGCTCAAAACTACTCATCATCAGGGATCTGACTCATAAAAATGTTTAGTGAAAATTAAAAAACTTCCTGTAATAAATTCCAGACATAAGTTATTTCTTTCATATTTCATCATATTATGATACTACTTGTGTTCTTGTGTGTGATTCATTATGTGTTACAATTATGAGGACAAATAAAAATTAAAAATAAGAGACAACTCTCCCAGGTGAAAATAAGAAAATTGCCATCTCCCTTTTCCCTTTTTCTTTAGAACACTTGTAATATAAATTATTTTGAAAACGAGATAAGCCTTTTGGCAGCTTTATGACCCAGGCATGCCTCTGGAAAGGGCTAAGGGACCATCTCTGAAGTGTAAGCACAAGGGAGACAGAGCTTCTATCTCCTAGTTTCTGCAGGAAGAGCTAGAAATTTTGGTGGGCACCTTGCTCCAAGTTGAAAACCACATCTCATCATAAAGATAAGAGGAGTTTGTTTCTCCTCTGGATGAAGCCAACTTAGCTAACACAGATGGACACCCCAGTTACCAGATGAATCTGGGATGAAATTTGTATGGCAAAATGTGCTATCCAGTCCTTTTACTGAAGGACTGGTCATTGCTCATTCTAAAACAGGCATGTCATGCTTGTATCTGCTGGGCTCTGTAAAAGGATGAGACTCTTTCTGTCTTTTCATTCTCTTAGCAGATTGCCTGTGATGTGCATCACATTCTATTTTAATACTTATTCAATAATAAAAGTGTTTTCTTTTTCTACAACATTTGTGGAGAGGTTTTCTGGGCTGAGGGAAGGATTTGTGGTTTTTTTTTTGTTTTTTGAGAAAGGTTAGCCCTGAGCTAACATCTGCTGCCAATCCTCCTCTTTTTGCTGAGGAAGACTGGCCCTGAGCTAACATCTATGCCTATCTTCCTCTATTTTATATGTGGGACGCCTGCCGCAGCATGGCTGGTCAATCGGTGCACAGGCACTCACCCAGGATCCGAACCAGCGAACCCCGGGCCACCGAAGTGGAATGTGTGAACTTAACTGCTGCGCCACCAGGCTGGCCCAAGAAGGATTTGTTTTTAATTATATTTCCCCAACAGACATAGTTTTAAGTATTTTATGTAGGTCAACCAAACACTAACTACAAATTAGGAAATGTAAATATCTTCTTTTCAACACCTGAAAGAAATATAAAAGCATACAGTAGAATTTTTATTATAATATTTATTAGTAGAATTGCCTAGTTTATTTTCTCATGAAAACAATCATTTGTCCGCATACTCATGGATTAATTCAAAAACTAAAAACATGAAGCAATTCCCTATTATATGCAACGTTCTCTATTTGCCTCTGGATGTCTGAGGTTGTAAGATAAATAAAGCACGGCCCTCTCCATGAAATAACTCAGAAGCTCCTGAGAGATTTATTCTCTCCTGAGGGAGGGAAAGTCATTAACTACGGTATAAGAGGGAGTGAAATAAGCACTACTCCACCTATTTCATAAAATGTCCGAAGGTGATAACTCTTTTAGCTCATCATAATCTCTTCGTAATAGTTGTTTTACCAGTAAAAACATGGTATTCATTATGACTAAGATTTAAAAAATACTGGTGAACATAAATATGCCATATATAATGGACGACTATTTCATATTAAAAAAAAAAAATATCACTGCGTTTCAAGGAATTCCAAAAGAGCAAGTGAGATTCCCAGTTCAGGTCCCCAAGTGTAGAAACTCTAAGAACCATGTTCATGGGATATCGAACACCACGCTGTCAGCAAAATAATATGCTGCTGGTTTGCATGGGTGCGAACTACCAGTCAACCTTTGGTTATAACAAAATGCTTCTGAAAAGTGCACTGAAATTTAAAGTCTAAAAAATGTTTTATTACAAAAGAGAAGATAGTAAGATAATTGAATGTGTGGAGCTTCACCAATTAGAATAATGAAAGAATAAAGTACTTGTGGTTACAAAAAGATCATATATTAAAATGTTTATTAGCACATTATGGTTACTTATAAATGTTAAACTAGGAATACAGAAGAAATGCTGCTTGGAATAATGTCATTAACATGATATAATAGAACTTGAAAGAAGTCTATATTAGGAGACGTTAGAAAATGGAAATAAACATGTAAAGCTTATACAATAATGTTTATGTAACATATTGTCCAAGAAAACATAAAGTAGGAATAGGAAGAAATGTGATTTCTTTCTATCAATGTAAAAAATTTGGAGAATTATGCTATCAAATTAAACTATCGTACTATGGACTAGACTGAAATGTCAGTTTCAGGACATGCCAATTTTCTTATAGCTCAAGAAGTACTTAAATTATAGAAATATAAAATTACTTTAAGAATGTGTACCTGTTATTTTTAAAATACGTATTTGTTGACTAGTAATTGGCATCTTGTGGTTGTTTTCCCTTGCAATCAAGACTCTAGAATCATAATCTTCTCACTTAACTGTGTAATAAACTAACATATGGAATACGAACAATATTTGAGAGATAAGTTTTTCTTACACTTATATTAATTTTTATTATATTTATATTTGTTTAGGCTGAGTTACCAAGTTCTGGAATGAGTAATTATTTTAAAGTTTATATTATGTTAATCTGATGGTAGAAATTTACATAAAAGCTAGACCTAGACGTGCACACACCGTTTCTTTTGGAATATATATATTTTTACATTAAATTAGTTGTGCAGTATTACGTGTGTTTTTGTGTAGGTCCCCCCCGACCCACTGCAAAATTCAAAGTAGACAGTTGGCAAGGATTTATTTGAATACAGTTTGTTTTGGAAGTAATACGCAAAGAGAGGAAAGAGGAACCAAGAAACAAGGAGGTTTTTTATTTCATATAAACCGGTTAAACTGCCTCTTCTCAAAGTGCTCAGACAATAGCAGCGCATGAGAGAAGAGTTCAAGCACGATTCAATGGGCCTGCACTTGTGTGGTCTGCCGAATATATTTATGATTTTATTACTCTTTTGAAACTTCTTTAATGGAATGTAAAAAACAAGCTTAAATTAAAATATGAGATAGCATATTGAATCAATTTCCTCTAAAGGATAAATGGACATTATCAGAGCCTTTCCTAGGGGCCAATTTTTAAACAAGGGGGAATAAATCCAAGAAAATGGAAAGAAAAAGAAATAAGTATACTATGGACGATGAGGAAAAGCAAAATTTCTACTTAAAAATAAAAGTGTGTGTGAGCGTAAGAGGGTAAGATAACCTGCTTTATAAATGTATTTGTTGATGGCTCCAAATATCACATCTATTTTTGTTCTACTGTTATCATCATAGAAGAATCTGGTTTGCTTAGTACCTGTTGTGTCACATTTTCTCAATCTCGTCTCTGAGTTTAGCCTTGTGTTCAGTTTGTACTTGCCCCTCTTGACCCTTGAGCCCCACCTCTCACTTCCTGCTCCTACATTTCTCCAGTACGGTCCCCGCCTTCAGAGCTCACTCTACAGGCAGACATGCAGAACCTTGAAATGGAGGGGATCTTCCGCCCAGAGGGACAACTCTAAACCAGTGGGAAATGGGAGCTGACTGATAACTACTTCTTCCTGTCAATCCTTGACTCTCAGGTGGACAGTTCTGAAAAGCATTCCACCTACTCTTTGAAGTTCTCAAGTGCACTGAGCCCCAGTTTGCCTTAGAATTGACTGAATAATACACTCTTATTGAATTTTCATCTTTGCTCATGCTCTTTGGAACTACTTCCAAAAGAATCTACACCCTCCAAACTCCTTGTCTCAGGCTCTGCTTCAATGGTGGTAGCTGGGGAAGACAAGCCGAGACTTAAGGATGGCCACTCACCAAAATGTGGTATAATTTTAGTATAGAAATACTATTTATTCCACACTTTTTAAGTCATGTTTCCTCAAATGATTCTGCAACGTTTAGTAATCTTCCTAGATATTTGTATTTTGTGTTTTAACTGTAAATTTGAAAATCTTCTAGACTGTGTTTGTATAATTTTTATAGAGCAAGATTTTGGTTATTTCATTTTATTGCTTATTTTATTTTATTCCCTATTTAAATAATAATAATAATTTAAAAAGTTATTTTATTATGAAATTCTTGGCTCTGTAAGTTGAATGCAATTATCATAACAAAAATCTTATAGATCACATTAAAAATTATTATGGTGCTTGTCAACGGTGTAACAAGGAGTATAGAACAAAATCTTGACCTTATTAACCATTAACTATTAAAAAGTTAGGTGAGAAGAAAGAGGTAATTTGAGTCAATCACTTTCAGCTAGTCTTGTATTTAAAAATCTTTTGCTTCTTCTCTGGATTTTGTTCTAATGTTATAAATCCTGATGATAAAGCTAACAGCCACTGGATAGTTTATTCACATTGTCTCGTGGAGAGTTATTTACCAATGACTTTATCTAAATAGCATCTCTTGTCACTCTATCCTCTTACACTGATAATTTGTGTTGATAGCACTTATCAATAGCTGCTATCTTATTATACATTTATAGGTTTATTTGTTTACTTTCCATTTCCCCCACTGGAATATAAGCATGGTGAAGACAGGGCCTCTCTGTGCTGTATCTGTGTGCATGGAAAACAGTATACATTGAATCAATGTTTGTCATTTAAGAGAATGAATGAAGTTTCCCTAAAACTTTGAAAAGAGAGTGCCCACATTTCCATTTCCCAGGGAAGAAATTGATGTTTCTGAGCAATCTAGCTAATTTCTCAAATTCATTCTGTTTGTAAAAGCTGAGACAAAGTTTGATACCAGGTCTAATATGATTCACTGATAAATCTAGATTTTTTTCACCACATCACCCTGCCTCCGCGATGCAGCAATGTACTGATAAGCGGTCTGATTCTGCAGAGACACGTTAATGTGCTTGAAGGTGTGTGGGGCACCTGGAGGATATCACGCGGGCTGCCCAGATCTCTGGCTCACTTAGGCCTATCTCATAATTAGTTGCAGAGTCTCGAAGTACAACAGAAACTTTATAAAACTCAATGTATCTTATGTTAAGGTTACCTACCTTGATCTTTTCTAAAATGTGAAACTGAATGAATATTTCATTAGACATTTTAGAAAGACGCTCCAAGTAGCAGGAGAATGGCATATGCTATGTGAAAGAAATAGTAATATAGATGACATTGAGACACTGACATTGTAAAATATGCATGATGATATAAGGATCTATTAAGAAGTTGGAATCGTAAAAACTTTTTGCACTGGAAATACATCCTCTTTTCTCACTTCAGAAAACTAGACAGGAGGATGCCCACTGTATACTTATTCTTGCACACTCTTTCATCTTTTTGATGCCTTCAGAATACATAGATATTTGTAACTGCCTATCCCAAGGACAGGCCTCTCCACACCTTGCATCTCTCTAAGAATCATCTTTTTAAGAAACCTCCGCAGAATGTGAAGGTTCTGAGAGGTTTGCTCTCTGTTTCTGTCTCTCACACACACTCACACGTCAAAAAAACTTTTTATTCTATGCACTTTAACTGAATAATTATAAAATTTTAAAGTTGTGTAAAATGTTATCCCTTACAAAGAACTTTCTCATAATTATTTCATTAGAGACTCACCAGGCAACAGCACAAAGAGATATCTTTAGATGAAAAAATGGAAATTTAGGGAGATTTAGTATCTTCTCAAAGATTTCAAGTCTAGGAGATGTCAACCCTGAACTCAGGGCAGTCTTTTTGGTTCTGATTCTAATAGTGAAACCTAAATTCTGCTAGCTCAAGCTCTGGTTTCTCTCTCTCTCTGTCACTTCCTCTCTTCTCTCTCTGTGTTTCTCAACACACACACACACACACACACACACACACCTACTCATACCACAAAAATATGATAATTTATTTCCCCCAAAACAGTTATAGTTTGACTTGAGCATTGTCTTTCATCCCTAAACTGAGAACAAATGCATATTTTCCATGCTGGGCTACTGAGCCTATAGAATCTTATCACCAAATATCTGATGATTAGTATTTGGTTTTGAATGACATTAGCAAAGAACTAACAATTTGAATGCTTATTGTGAGACATTTTATTAGTATGGGATATTTTACCTCATCAATGTAGTAAATGAACAATACTATCATCTCAATGTTGGAACTGGAAAAATTGAGGATGAGGGAGTTTTTAACTTGAACGAGATGATACGGCTCAAGTGATTGCTAGTATTTGTTTCCAGGTTTCCCACGCTCTTTGTCTTGAACTTACATCTGATTCTATATCAGTTGCCTGTTGCTTTCACGATTTCATTTCTTTCACCATGAAGTGTTTCTGGATGTATTTGCTATATTTTATTTTACAGTTACTTCTGGGAAATATAGCAATTGTTTTCAAATATTTTTATTTAATGTGCCTTTCACTGGGGTCAAGTCAAATAATTAATACACAGCCACATGCATTCATCTTTTCTTCAAATGTCAGTAGTACCACAACAGCTGTTCATTCATCATAGATCCTGATGCACTATTATAATAAAGCAAAATAAATAAATAAAATATAGGGCTGAGAGATGATTGAAGAAAATTGGGTTTAAGATGGCAGGTTTTAGCTTGGCCATTCTGTAACAATTTATAAATTACTTTGGAGCTCTGTAAAGCTCTAGAATCTAAGTGCCCAAATTTGTCATGGGTTCCTCTAGCAGAGCCCGAGACTTATTACAATTAAACACTGATCCAGAGAGCAGATCCCTGGCTGGGAAGTTCTGTTTCCATCTTGAATTAATGTTTCAAGAAAGAAAGAGAGAGAGGGAGAGAGAGAGAGAGGTATTATGGCCAAGTGCACATTTTCATATTTATGACAATCTATTAAACTCAGTGGGAAAAATGTTATCGTTTTAAATTTTGCTTTATTTTCACAATTAGATAATGATAAAATATTCAAAGAATATTTGGAAGTCATGTGCTATATTGGTCTTATGTGGATCACTATCTCAACCACAACTAAAATTTTATTTCTATTTTGCCATCATTCACTCAATCTGTATTGCACACTTTGTTTAAATATCACAATTTTCCCAGGTACAAAGGCTAAATATTAAGTTGAAGAGAATGTTTCCGTTGTGGTGACACAACGTGTTGATGTCGGGCCTCCTTCTCATCTTCTCCCAACCGCTGCTTGAGTCCCAGCTGCCCATCTGCTTGTTTATTCCGTGTAATTCATTCCCCTAATCCTGAGGTTGCACTTGCTGACCATAGGCTGGATCAGATGTGTAGATTTTCTTATGTGCTAGCAGAACGTTTATTAAAAAAAAAAAAATTAAGTGGCCATTGAGAAATTGGAAAGCTTACAAATAAATCCTGAATTTCCACATTCTCAAATAATCTGAACTTTTAAAACACTGGCCTGACATTCTAAAGGTTATAAGCTAAGGGTAAGAATTTGTTGCCTCTTATGAACAGGTCAAATGCTCCCCTGGCCCCTTCACTCATTGCTGACTCACACACCTAAACTCTTGCAGAGGCCTCTTAACTCTTCCTGCAGCCTCTAAACCTGCTCTGTCCAATTGAGCACTTGCTGTATTCTGGGCAGCAGAGAAAAAATGAGACTACAAAATGATGCTGTTATCTGACCACTGCTAAGTGTGACGGACGGCTTGATCATGGAAGCATGCCCCCAGGAAGCTGTATAAACTCTGCCTCAGGCCCACATATTCCAATAAAAAAAGTGTATCCCACAGAGCATTAATTCCATCATATCTCTGGGTTTCACAGGAGTGGACACGGGACCCAAGCAGTCACAATGGAGAAGCCCTGAGGCTGTAGGCGAGGTACCATCAGATCCTTCAGAGTGCGGGCAGAGCCCACATGGAGCAGGAAAAGCAAGTAAGTGAGGGGAAGATCTAAAGATGTGCACAAAGGGTGTCTGATGCAGCGCTGCAAAGCCAGTTAGGGCCAATGAATGAGAACTGAGGGAATAGGGAAATGCACCATTCACCTCCTGCCGCATGGCAAATATGGAAAAGCAGAAATAAATGACTTCAGTCAGGAGGTATTCTTCTGATTCTGTTCTATCTTTTTCAGTTTTTTATTTTTATAATTTTTTATTTTGATATGATTTCAAACTTACAGAAAAGTTTCATGAATAGTACAGAGAATATCTATGGGCCTTTTAATGAGGCTGAACAATTGTATACATTCTGTTACATTTGCCGTCGAACCGGTACCATTTTACAATCCCATAAGCACTGTAAGAAAGTTCCAGTTATTCCACATTCTCTAGATGGTTTACCATATATCTATGTATTTTTACATATGTTTACATATGTATATACATATACGTGGAATTTTATTTCTGTTATATATGTCTGTTTATATATACACACATTTATATACAAAAATATATATGTTATACACACACCCAAATTTCCTTTCCCCTCCTATATGGGTTCTACATATAATCTGCAGATTTCAGAAAATCCAAGAAGCAGTAACTCCATGTATTTTTCTCCCCATTTCCAGACAATTGTCCAGTCTTCTGAATTTTCATCATGAACTGTTTTCTAAATCCATCCACTCTCTCTTATTTTTTCATGTTCCTGTCGTGGTTAAACCGTCTCTTACTGAAGAGTGAGCAATTGTCTCAGTGGAGATAGATGCTCACTATATTTTATCCACAGACCTGGGACTGGAGAAGTAGGCGCAGATTGGAGTAAACGCCACCCTTGGGAACCTTCACAGTCCTGGGTAGAGAGCAGCCCTCCATCACAGTCAGAGTGCCGGTGCCTGGGGAAAGAGAGTAGACGGACAGAGACATAGGTTGTCATCCTCCGCTCTTCGCCCTGATTTTGTTTAATGGGAAATTCACCAAATCAAAGAAAAGAGCTCTGTTTTCCTGATATCCAGAGTGGAATTTTCACTGAAGCAATAGACTCATAGGCAAGAGGAATATAGAGTTTTTTTTCCCCCTAAAAACAGTATGTCGGTTGTTCTCACAGTGAGACTCTGAGAATAGGACTGAACCCTACTCGCAGTGCTCCAGGATGGTCTAGAATTTTCTATTTTCTTGAGTCAAGGGCATATGAGGGATACTTAAGAGTTATTAATAAATATCAAAATACCAAAATTAGTGCTATTGGCTTCATCATTTTTTTAGGAAAATATATTTGATAATATATGGATGTGCATGAACTTTTCCTTCTCTGAATGCTTGTATTAAGTGAATTTGTGCTCTGCGTCCTAAGTTGAAGGAAAATTGGAATGTTTACTAGTCAGTTAGTGGTTTAGGATACTAGTCTTAAAGAATTTTATTATTAAATAGTTGTGATTTTGAGCATAAAGGGAAACAGGTATTCCTTCATGTGCCCTGTGGCGTTTTTTATATTCATTTTTTTAAATATCAAATTTCTGGAACTTTTTTGTATTTAACACTTAATAGACAAGAAATCTGTTAATATTAATTACCTAGGATGTGTTAATCCATTTGGATCACATAATTTTTCTTTTTTAGAATTCTGAAAGACTCTGAGCAGTCTAAATATGGACTGTTTCGGGAGCAGAGGCGAGGCTGAACTTGCTCCTTGACAATAATGGTTTTGCAAGTCCTTGAGGAGAGATCCAGATGGTCAATGGTGATAGGAAAGAGAATATCTCAGAATCAGTACTTAGAGGAACGTGAGTTGCTATGATAAACCATTCCATTAAGCTTTGAAATATATTTGAATATATTTGATAATATAGAAGGCTATTGTATTTTACAACAAAATTTACCATGAAAATTTAAAGTAGAAATTGAAGTGTCTGGTTTCCTAAGTGTATCTCAGTTTTTAAAACTCTTTGCTACTTTGCGGAAGTGGAGTTCCTGACTCCTAACCCTGGTGGACTCATCCCTCTGGGCTGAGCTGCTGACTCAGCATGCTGTGTTTACAGATTACGCAATAGCTAAGTGGGCGGTAACTAAGACTAGATTATAATGATAAAATCATTGTTTAAAAGGCAAACAAATATTTAATATACTTCATAATAAGTTGATGAAATGGTATTTTTAAAAGAATTCTAATTAAATTAGGTCTTATGCAAATCAGTTTTTTAACACAACCATAAGAATAACTTAAGGATACTTCATCTACCAACACTGTGCAGAAAGTGGTAAAAGTCAGCTTGTCCAAAACAAGAACTATTATTTTCCTTTCAGAAATCCACTTCTTTGTATTTCCTTTCTTGGGTACTAGTGCCATATCCACCTGGTCACAAGCCTGACTGACCCTATTTCCTCCATTGCCCTTTCACCCACCTCAGTAATTATGTCCTAAACACTGAAAACTCTACTCATCCTAAATATCTCATCTCTCACTCTCCCTCTCTTTCTTTCTTCCAGATTCTTGCAAACTTTCTTCAGTTCTTCATTATTTCAATAATCTCCTAACTTTTCCTTCTGCCCTGGTCTCTCATCTGTCAAATTCATCTTCCACAGTGTCAGAAGAGGGTCATTTACAAAGTATAAATCAGACATGTCTGACCTGATCATTACTTTAAAGTGTTCAATGGTTTTATATATATATATATATATATATATATATATATATATATATGTATACTCTGGAGTGAAATACAAAATCCTTAGTATCTTGTATAAGAACTTCCATAATACGACCTCTAATTACTTGTCTAACTTCTACTCTTCCACATTTACCACATCTTTTTTCTACATGTATATATTTTTTAAGTTGACCAAGCTCTATACTGTCCAATATGGCACCCATAGGCCACATGGGCTATTGAGCAATTGAAATATGATTAATTTGATAAAGATGTCCTATCAAGGTAAAATGTACCCTAATTTCTGACAACTTAATAAAAGTTAAAAATGGAAAATCATTTAGTAATAATTTTTATATTGATTAAATGTCAAAATTATAATATTCAGATACATTGGGGTGAAAATACATTTCACCTAATTATTTCACTCTTATTTTTATCTAATTATTGAAGCAAATTTAAGGTTACATATGTGGCTTGCATTATGTTTCCATTGGTCAGTAAGGCTCTGAATGTTTAAAGTTCTATGAACAGATCCTACTATTTTATACGTACATATATTGACAAATGGTTCCCGTTCCTAGGAATGCTTTTATGCATATATTTGTCAGGAACTTGAACATCTGTTCTGGAGTAAAGCTTTTCAAGATCCACTGCAAGCAGACTTGATTATTTTCCCCTTCAGACTGGTGGACTTTCTTTCAATGACAGTGTCAAACCCATCAGTATTTACTACCATCTGTGCTGTTTTCTGCTCCCTAATGACCACTCTCATCTCATAGCTTCTGCTTTTGATATTCATATCTGACCTCCGGCATGTTCATTCTTCTATTCTAGACTAAAAATTTAATCATCTTTAGGAAAAAATTTGGTCACTTCTGAATTGAAGAAAAGTCAAAAGATGATAAATGGGTTTGCTTAATAGATCAACAGCTCAAAAATAAAATACAAAGTAATACAATCCCCTGCAGAATGTATTTGTGTGTATGTGTGTGTGTATACTTGTGTGAGGGTAGAAGTATTTACGCTTTCACATGAAGACATGTAAGAACATTGGAGGAGGGGGAAGTAAGGCTATCAGAGGGAAAAATCAGAAGAATCGTGAGAATTTTCACAGTGCCTAGGATGAATGAGTTTGAAAATAATTATAAAGAGAATCATTTCCTTTATCATTACATCAAATACAATTTAGAAAGGACACTACAAACATAATTAATTTTGCTAACATTTAAGTTCTCAAAAGATGTTCATAAAGGGACCAATATTTCCTATAAAGTCGAAAGAGACACGCTAAGAAATACATGGTTCAATGGTTTCTTCATATTTTGGCAATGTTTGGATGGAAAAAGTCTACTGAGGGTATATTTCTTGTATTTTTAACATTCAAGTTGATATTTCAAATTAAGTCAAGTCATTCAGGAAATTTAGGACACATTTATCTCATTTTTTTGAACCTTACTTTATTGAAATTACTCGAAGTCATTGTTTTCATACTATAAATACCACAATGCTAACATATTCTGTCTCATAAACACCAATGTTCACTATCACTGTTTACTTTTAGACACAATGCATTTAAATAAGTAAGGCATAAGAGGAAACCTATAATGGAAGAGTAGGGAATTTGATTTAGTTTAACTTGAGTTCTTTGTATTTTTAAATTTTTTATACTTTCTAAAGTTACCATAATGTGCTATAAATTTATAAAAATGAATTTCTCCCGTTATGTGCCTAAATTTTATGAATAAAATTCCAAACAAGGAGCTAAAAAGAAACATACTTTGTTTTTACTTAGATTTATGTGTTCACAATGCATTTCTCTTACATGTATTCATAGACAAAAACCAGTTTGGAAACATTAAAATATTACACAGCATAGTAGGTATTCAGTAAACTCTAAGAGGAGATTTCAGTTTTTGAGTGACCCATCAAAGTGACTGTACATTTTCTCAAAACATCTTCCTTTAATTTCATTCTACTACCATTTATTTGCTCATGCATGAAATACTACAAATATCTTGAGTTAACTTATTACAAAGCTAAGTATTACTGAGGTTAATTACTGTCCTTTTTCCTAGAAAGATTCTTTTGTTCTTTCTATTCTTAATTATGTCTTTAAATTTAAAACCAATTTAAATTTTTAGGAAATAAACAAGCATAAGAAATAAGTGAGTATATATATTTCCTGACACTTCATTTAATTCAATTCACTTCAAATCATTGTGGGCATCACAGGATTAGTTAGGCAGTATGTTCAGTGTGGGGTATATAAAAATGATGACACAATCTCTGCCCTCACTGTGCTCAAGGCTCGGGGCTAAAACGTATTCTGCAAATAAATGTGTATGAATGAAATATCACACATACATTCAATTTACTCATTTGATAATGTTTGAGTAACTGTGAGGTACTGAACAAGCTGTAAGGAAGATACTAAGGATACAGACATAAATGAGGCAGTATCTACCCATATTGAGGTCAAAACTGAGGGTTACATATATAAATGAATAATTAATGCAAACTAAGACAGAGAGAGAGACTGGGAGAAATGGTATGTCAGTGGTGTATCATTGTAGTATGGCAGCAAGAAGAGCTTATCCCAACTGAACGATAAGGAACGACTCTTCAGTTGGAGAAATGGAATTAGGGAATTCTGAGAAAGAGAACATTGTGTAATGATTCTTGGAAGGATGCGGAGCATGTAAGTATCATAGTATCATTTAGGAGGATGCAACAAAAAGAGATCAGGCTTAATCTGGTCAGGAATCTATTAAAGGCCAGAAATGGAGGGAGATGAGGGCAGGACTACAGGTAAGAGTAAGCCAACAGAGGAGATGCCATCAAATAGGATATAAACACTGTAATACACATTGATGTTTGCAACTGCCTAATGAATAGGTTTCAAAAAATAGTGATTGCAAAAAACCTTGCAATATGTTTTTAAAGCAATTTCTCTCGCACAGATTGGCAATGAGTTTAATATAACATCATTTTTTTATTTTTGGTTCTTTAGATTCCAAAATCAGCTCGCTACTCATAGTCCATGTTCATCAGCAAATTCAATTCAGAGTCAGCTCCTCTACAAGCGCTAGACTTTAGAAACTTTCAAGGGTAAAACTGACCCCAATTCCATTTCCAAAGATAGCATTTGCTATTGATGAAGATGAATAGTTTGAGGTCTGAAGAGAAGCTTGGTGAAAATTAAGTAGTTTTTGGTGACTTTTATAAATAATAATTTCACAGCAGTGCTATTCAAGGATATATAAAATTGTAGTGATTTGAGATATAAAAAGAAATATGTCATAGAAATCAAAAATATATAATTTCCTTTCAAAAAAAGGAAATTAAAAGTTGGGTTTCTGTTTTTACTTTTTATTGCGATGGAAAGTAAGGCATCGGTTTGTCATAGAGGCAAATAGATTCACAGTGAAGCCAGTGAAACCTGAGCTTCAGGGCCCCTTACTTCCATGGGTTTCTTGCAAGGCGCTTTGCCTAATTTCATATTATTTTTCTTAAAGTAAAGCCCGAAATAGTACAAATTTCTAACACCTCCCCTCCTCCACCAAACCTTGTGTTATCTTTTATCCAGGGTTAAGTTTGTCAAAGTGCTCATGAAAAATGCATATGTTTGGATTGGGAAACACAACTAGAAAAGAGAAAGGGAACCGACTACAAGGAAGTAAACATAGATTGGAATTTGCAGTTTACTAATGAACAAAATTATTTTCTTCTTTTTTAAAATTTTAACTGTTTTTCACCAGTGAGTAGGCAAGATAGATTCAAATCACAGTTCAAACATTGCTACTTTTTGTACACTACCTAGAGGAGATTCTACTCTACTGGACCATTCAATCTTATCCTTGTCAAGAACTAGGAACGATCTAAGATGTTTCCCTTCTTACAAGGTAACACATAAGTTAGCCACTTTCCTGGTTTCAGCAGGATACACAAGATACCTACCTCAGAGACAAAGGACTTTATCACTGCCCATCAAGCAGTACAAACTTCATGCTTGCATTTATTCCCCTTGCCCCTATGGGAGTAATGTGGAATGGCCCAGGTAGCTTCTGCATAAGCAGCAGATTTGCATCAAAGCCAAAGAAACCCAATCTTAGGAGACCCCAATATTTTAAAGAGACCCCAGTCAAGTTTTCCCAAACCTTGCCCTGGAGGGAGCCATTATCTTTACTATGTTGGACAGTAAACAAATCTGCCCTCTGCCCTGAAGAAGAACACCCTGATTCCCACATTTGCTTGTTTCACTGTCTTTTTTTTTTTTTAAAAGATTGGCAGCTGGGCTAACAACTGTTGCCAATCTTTTTTTTTTTCTTTCTGCTTTATCTCCCCAAACCCCACCTGTACACAGTTGTGTATCTTAGTTGCAGGTCCTGCTAGTTGTGGGATGTGGGACGCCGCCTCAACATGGCCTGATGAGCGGTGCCATGTCCCAGCCCAGGATCTGAATCCTGGGCCACCGCAGCGGAGGGAGCGAACTTAACCACTCAGCCACGGAGCGGGCCTCTTGTTTCACAGTCTTGAAAAGAAAGTCTGAAGCAAAAACTTTCAATGTCTCTGCTCAGATATGCAGAAATGTGAGAAACCAATAGAGAACTGTCTCCCAACAATCATTACCACTCTCTCTTATTTCCTTTGAGAATTTAAAAGTTTCCACAAACTTAGGGGAAGACTGATTGTCTATATCCATGGTGACGAGTACTCATCAGAATCTGTTTAATCATTCAGTGACAACTCATCTTGGTGATCATTTTTGGGCAAGCTAACCAATCAGTGTCAGCCCCTTGCTTCTGAATGTCAGCCCATCAGGAATGGATTACATCTAATAATCTTACCTCTGAGTGGCAACCAATGGACAATCATCTCATCTGAGGAACCATGCTTCTACAGACAATGCTGACTCTGTCAGCTATAAAAGTCCTCTAATCACTGAACTTCCCATTTCTTTTTAATGCTATAATAAGATCATCAGCTTGTTGTGCTGAAGGAGACTGTGACTGATCAGCATAGCTCCCTCCAAAAGCAATGATTTCAGCTGTATCTTTTTATTTCAGGTATTGCAGAGTGGCATTATCACCTTCTGACATATTTCACTTATTCATTTATTTACTTGTGTATTTATTATTTCCACTCATTAGATTATAAGCTGTATGAGAATGAGGATCTCATCTATCTTGTTGCCACTGCATCTTTGACTAGTTCATTATCGAGCCCAGAGTAGGTTGTTGATAAATATTGGCTGACAAATTGAATTAATCAAATGATTAATTCAGTGGTGAAGGTTGGTGAGATATGAGACAATAAATGCACTACACCAATTGAAGGTTCAGTTGCTGATCATGAACTCAAGTCTAGATTGGGAAGTATGTGAAATCAGGTGAAGCCTAGAAGATTAAAACATTCAGGAGAGTTCAGGGTCTGAACTTAAATATAAGATCTAAAATGGTATTAAGACAACTGACAATCAGAGAGGATTAAAAAATGTGGTCAGAAAATAAAACATTCAACGTTATGATTTTAGGATTTAAAATAGTTGGATTTAAAATAGTAGGATTTAAAATCAACCTTAATTTAAGGACTCCTGGATTTAAGGATGATCAGAGGATTGAAATATGTGGAGTTAATAGTATCACCGGCAAGGTATACAACAATCAAAAAACAATTCTGGGATTTTGAGCAGTTTTTTAAAAAGGAAATCTATTTAGGGTTAATAGATGTGATATAAGCAAGGAAATGTGGATTGAGTGGATTGTGCAAAACCAGGTGGTCAAGGACATTGCAGGTGGAAGTTCTCAATGACGGTACTGTGCAACTGAGATGAATCTGTTGACACAGAATGATTCGACTTTTCAGGGGGAAGACATAGACGGTCATATGACTGTGTAAGTGCACAAGTGCGTGAAGTGGCAAATGGGCCTTTTAAGAGCACTGTAAAGGATTTCACTTTTTTGGAAGGGAGGTGGGTCATGGGTAAGAATACTACAAAAATGCTCCAAGAGAAAAAACAGGTAATGTTGATTTATATAACTTCCAGATACTCTGGTGTTAGAAAGATACTGAATTGATCTATTATGTTAAAACTAAAGGAGAAATGTCAAACCATTTTGGGCTTAATTCAAATACTTTGACCATTTTATCTCGTCTTCTGCTTTATGTTTGTGTGAAATTAAAAGGTGTAGCTTGGTATAATTGGTTTAATCAACAAGTTTTTAGAAGCTAAACATTTGTATGTCATTTCAAATCTCTGGCACAGAGTTTTCTTTTCATTCTGCACTCATGTCATTATACATGGCATCAAGATGTATTACAATCTTTTGCGTGTAACAAAAATCACTGATCGTGATTTGTAAATAGATGAGCATTGCCACTCCAGTGCAGAGATTTGCTGCCTATCGATAACCTGAATTTTGTTTCTAAGGAAGAGAGAGACATGATAGCAAAAGATGGTAGACCTTAACAGAATTGGTGTAGATTCGACTAACATAGATCAGGGTTATTTACTATCTGCTGATCCTTGCATAAAGTGCTTAAGTCTTCAAAGTCTCAGATCCAACATCTATGAACTAAGATAAATGAAAGAATTAATGAGGCAACAGCATATACAAATCAGTAAGCACATGATCATTTTCAGTTGACAAAAAAAAAAATGAATAAATGAATTGATGAGTTAGTGAATCCAGTTCAGCAGTAGTTAAATTAGGAGAAAAAGTCTCTATTGCTCCTTAACATGGTTTTAAAATTAACTAGTCTCAGACTGTTTCAAGATAAAGCAAGTGACACATAGAAAACTTGCTAAATAGTGACCATAAAATGTTAAGTTTAATGAGAATATTGCTGTGATTATCCTTCACCTAGATGGTAATAATAATAGTTATTTTTTAAGATAAATTCCCTTTTCTGGGATGTATGGCATATTTTAGGTCTTCAAAGCAATGCCAAATTTCCTCAATTCTAAGTCTTTTCCTTTTCACGTTGTAAGGTTTCTGAAATCAAGATACATACTACGGGCATGATACATTTAATGTGGTAGAGAGTAAATTGACGGATTATTTTGCAATCTCTGGTACCTGAGAATTATAGAGAGTTGATCTTTTGTAGTGGAAATAGGTAACTACAGTCAGAAAAATTATACAAAGAAACATAACTTTAATTATTTTTCAATATTCAGTGTATTTTCTGACTCTAAGCCCTTTTTCTATTGGATGCATAAAGACAGCATAGTCACTTCGTTTGAAAAGTAAATCACATTCTATGATTCCTCCACCAGTGGGGTGCTTTATTCAGGGACTCAATTCCCCCTGCTGGTATTTCTAAGCTGGGTTAAGAAGAATCTTGTGCACATACTGCCTTGCTGGTGGCAGAAAGGAGTACTTTCTTCATGGTCTTGGCTATCTCTTTCCAACTTTGAGTTGTCTTGACAAAAATAAAGTTACTGTAGTTTAAAATGCTTCTAACTAGGACATTCAGAACAATATTCAAATAAATATTAATTTACCTGCAAAGTGAAGAATTTAGACAAATCTTGGTATTAAAAGCACTTTAACTTGAGGTTTTCTTTTATTCTCTACTCACTATCTTTTGAGGGCTTTCCATCCAGAAAGCCCGTCTCGGGACCGTCTGATGGACAGCATGGCGGACTCAGTATTCCCAGATCAACCCACGCTGGTCTAACTTCTGGACTGTGGTGATTGAGAGAAGTGCTTCGGCTCACCGTGGTTAGAAAGTCACTGAGCCACGGGCCCAGGTGAGCTCCATGTAAAGGTAGTGGTGATGGGTTTCTTTACAGAGTGTAGAGTCACTGCCCATTACAGAAATAGAATTGCTGCAACATTTATAGATGCTGCAGTCGTCAAACTCACAAACTCACATGTAGTGAGACACTGAACTACCAAGTTTCATGGCAAAGCTGACGTGGAATAGAAAACATACTTTAGCATATTGGAATGTGAGTTCTCTTTTGGCTGCTCAATGTTTATTGAATTTCAGAAAATTCTGAGCTTTTGAAAACTGCTTTGTAAAATTGACTAAGTGATCTATAATGGTAGTGAAATTTTAAATTAAATAATATTCTAAATTTTGGTTCAAGAATTGTTGGAAATCCTTCATCAGGATATTCAAATACAGCACCCCTCCCAAATATTTTGCTTTGCATGCTTTAAATGAATTACACTTAATGAATCAAAGCTTGCAAACAGGAGAATATTGATATTTATTCTTAAAAATCAAGGCCATATTAGAGAAAATTAAACTCTGAGAGCCTAAGATTTAATTTTAAAATTTTTCCTTGGAATTTCTTGACTCGTGGGAAGAAAATTTTGATAGAGCTCCTATTTTGAATTAGATAATTTTATAATTTGAACCAGAGTGAAAATTGAAATGAGCATGTATTAGTGTAGCATCTAAAATGCAAGCCATTCAAAATAATAATAAACAGAGACAATTTCCTTGACATGTTTTTTCCCCCTTGTAATTGATTTACAAAATCGATAGTTCACGAATGATGAGTCAGGGCATTGAAAGATGCGGAGGAAGAGTGTCTGCAAAAAGAGTGGAGTCGGCTGGTACTGTTAAATTGTGTGGGGCCCATGCATAGGAATAATGAGAGACTCAGGGCCATTCACAAGCAGCTAAATGGGAGCCAGAGGACTCTTTGGTAGCTGATGAAAAGGTCATTATCTCCTACAGTAGAATAATAGATATAGCTAAGCAGCAGCCTGAAAATAGTATCATGGAATACCAAAGATGTTTCCATGCTCACTCAAAGCAGATCTGTTATGCTAGAGTTTCCTTATTGAGAAAGCCTAGAACTTTAACACATGTGATGAGGATTTATGGATGAATGATCCTGAATATGTTGGTTCTGCTCTTCTGCCTGAGCTCTGCACTTTCAAGGTGGTCTCTCCTACTAAGAGGTAGCACCTTTACTTTGATGGAAGACACAAGAGAGTCCTTGCTCTTGCAAGGAAGTGAGTGTCACCCTCAAGATCTTGGATTTCAGGACAGTACCTCTAGTTAAATGACAGTGTACCTTGTCTGGAGATGTGATGGGCCTGATGAAGAAGGAAAGGAAGTGCAGTGATCAACTAGCATGTGCCAGTAGTTTGTATTTTGAGTGATCTTGGTGAAGAGGGCCAGAGTATAAGACTGGATCGACTTGTAGGCACGTTTTTGGAACACGGAATTTATCATCCTGACAAGGACCTCAGGCACTGTTGTCCCTGGAGGCAAAATAGACAGCCAGGCAACAGAGATGCTGCTTAGCAACTATAATCCAAAAAATGGTGAGAATGGAGAAGCAGAAGGTCCAGGTTGGAGGGGAGGGTGGGAGGTTGCAGGGAGGGAGGAGGAGTCACAATGAAAAATCACCGTCTCTTACTCTTATATGAGATGTGAGCCAATTTTCAGGTGTAGATTCCATTCACTGAAGAACTAGCTGGGTTCAGAGAAGGAAGGATGGCAGGTATATACTGAGACAATTCTTTCAATCCTTTCTAAAAAGGACCTAAGGCCATCTAGTCAGATAACTGTGCTTTAGACGAAGAGAAACAGCCAGGCTGAGCAAAGAGATATTGAGTGTGGATGAGGTTTGCATTTCTCTTAGGGAAACCTTGGTTTGAGGACTTCCGTCAGTCTCACGGAAACCTTCTCAGAACTGCACTGCTGTCTGAAAGTACCCTTCCAACCTCCTACCTTCCCTGTCCCCTGTGCCTGCATCAGAGTCCAAAGCTGCCTCCTCTCCAACAGCTGCCTCTCTTTCATCCTCATGGGCATTTTCTTCAATGTATCTTCTACAAGTCTAATCCCATCTTGGTGTCTGCTTCTTGGAGGACCTGCACTAACTCCTCAAAGAATAGTATATTAGAATAGTAATCTTCAAGGACTCAAAAATACTGTGTGAAATCATTACACCATTGGCTAAAATGTTTAAACCAAAAATTAGAATTGAAAATTGTCCCATGGGGCCAGCCCAGTGGTGCAGCGGTTAAGTTCCCACATTCCGCTTCTCGGCATCCGGGGTTCTCCCGGGTGCGGAAATGGCACCGCTTGACAAGCCATGCTGTGGCAGGCATCCCACATATAAAGTAGAGGAAGAAGAGCACGGATGTTAGCTCAGGGCCAGTTTTCCTCAGCAAAAAGAGGAGAATTGGCGACAGATGTTATCTCAGGGCTAATCTTCCTCAAAAAGAGAGAAAATTGCCTCCATTTAAAAGATTTGGGGGCCGGCCCCGTGGCCTAGTGGTTAAGTTCGCGCGCTCCGCTGCTGCAGCCCATGGTTCGGATCCTGGGCGCAGACATGGCATGGCTCTTCAGGCCACGTTGAGGCGGCATCCCATATGCCACATTTAGAAGGACCTGCAACTAAAATATACAACTATGTACCAGGGGGGATTTGAGGAGATAAAGCAGAAAAAAAAAAAAGATTTGTTTTTTTTAGCTTACTGGTCCCTTAGCACCTATACAGGTTATTTTCTCAATAAACAGAATTATGGAATATAAAGAAATGTCAATTAATAATGTTGACAATTTCAAATTTATGTGTCAAAAGATGCAACTATAAAGATCACAGAAAATTTTGAAAAAAACATATAAAAATTCATCTTTAATAAAATATCAGTGGCAATGCTTCAGAGAGAGATGTAACCAAGAAACTGATTAAAATGCATGAATATTCTATTCAACTTATTTTTGAATGTTCATATATTTCATATAAAAATGTTTCTCTAATGTAAATTATTTGTTTATCTTATTAATACTTTAGTGATGTATGCTACATACACGATATATATTATATGTACGTATACACATATATATGTATACAATCTTAACATATTGCTTAATGAATTTTGACAAATATACACATCAGGTAATTACTAGTGAGGTCGAGATAGAAACTATTTCTGTCACCCCAGAAAGTTTCATTATGCCTCTTTGCATTCAAAACCCTCCCCATCCCAAGGCAACCAATTTTCTGATTTGTATCACTGTAAATAGTTTGGCTTTTTCTTGACTTTCATATAAGGGATCATATACTATGCGTCTGTGGTGTATATTCCGTGAATATTACTATAGTGTGAATATACTATGATTTTTTAATCCATTCTCTTGTTGATAGACATTTGATTGTTTACAGTTTTGGACCTTTATGAAAGAAGCTGCCACAAAGATTTTTTTTCTTAACATATGCATCTATTTATCTTGGGTATATTCCTAAAAGTGGAATTACTGAATCATAGGCAGTTGTAAGTACATGTACCTACTTTAAAATTTATTAATATATAAAAATTCTTACAAAGTGATTGTACCATTTTACACTTCCATCAGGCTCCCTCCCGTGATGCAGAGTTCCAGTTGTTACACATTCTTGCCAACATTTGGAAATGTCAGGATTTTGTTTCGTTTTTGTTTCTAATTTTAGATGTTATCTTTGCTGTATTCTGTCATCTCGTGGTTTTCATTTGCATTTATGTAATGAATAATAATGCTGATAAAAACTTTCCGAATCTTTTGTTTCTTAAAAATAATCAGCCTAAAGTAAACCTTATGTTAAAGAGATTCATTTTAGGGTGGCAAATTTTGTTCCCCTTCAGTACACTCTATCATGTTTGTATGACCGTGAAATCGTCTAATGGTGCATTTCTCAGAACATATCCCCACAGTTAAATGAAGCTGAGGATGGTATTTAAGGTGAAGGCTTCAGTCACTTTGGCGAGTTATTCAGTTTTCCTGGGTTTCTCTCATGTATACATGTTACTAAATTTTTGTTTTTCTCCTATTAATCTGTCTCATGTCAATTTAATTCTTAGACCAGCCAGAAGAACCTAGAAAGGTAGAGGAAAATTTCTTGCTCTCCTGCAATACTTATATAAACCTAGATGATGTAGCTTACTACACACCTAGGCTAGATGGTACTAGTCTTATGGGACCACTGTCAATGTGAAACATCATTACGGGGCATATGATTGTATATGTTAGATAAAGTATACATTATTTTCAAAATTTATAAATTAACCCTTAAGCCATAGAAATGCTTCAGTTAAGAAATTCCAACCATCCATGAGTCACAAGTAGGAAGTAGTTTCTTGTAAATTTTCCATCTCCATGCCTCTGAAATCATACCACATGGACAGTGTGGTGTTGCGGCTGGTCACATCTTCTTTCTTATTGAGTGCAATTCTTATTCCTCTGGCAACATAAGATATTAAAATACATATCAGAGTTTCACACAGAAGGAGATAAAGATGAGGAGTCTGCAAGAGGACTTCACATGACTGAAGGTATAGAAAGAATAATATTAGAAACAGAGGAGGTGGGAAGATACCACTCAGAATCCATCTGGTGTAATCCAAAGGAAGAAACTGTGAGTCTTGAGAAAGAAATCTGCAGTTTATTCTCAGTATCACAAAAGAATTTTTAAGTTCCAATCAGACTGAAGGAATGAATTCATGAAGAGCAACTGTAAATGAGCAGTATGATGTGTGAAATAATTTTTACAAGTTTCAAAGGAATACATTGATCAAAGGATGTAATTGCACTTGCAATAAAGACTATCAAGCAAAATGTGATTATTTCCATCAAGTTTCTGTTCCTATGGAATTATTTTATAATTAAGTATCAAAATAAAATAATTCATCTTTCTGAAATCACTAGAGAGCCTACTCTCTCAAAAATTGAATATGTAAAAATGAGAAAAAATATTAAGATGAATTAGGTAGATGTATGTTTCATAACTTAATATGAAGTGACATCAGGAAAATAGAAGCTTATATAAATCTCCTATGAAGGTGGAGAGAAGGAAATTGACATGAACACAACCATAAGTTACCAAACAGCTAGGTTAGGCTAACCTGGAGGAACCGTGTGACTGTCAGTGGCCATGTTCCATAATGTAATTTTTTTAATGTTATTTTCATGTAATAAAGGAGAGACGACCACCAACCTCCAGACTATCACTTATCTCCATACTTAGTCATCCACATTTTGAGTTTCAATTTGCTGTTACAAGCTATACACAATAACATTCAGTTTGGGAGACACTTAATAACCCTACTCATTTTTGTACTCAACTTAGCATGTATTTCTACATCTAGAGGTCAAAATCAAGATTATATGTGTATTTACGAAAAACATACAGCAAAAAAATGACTATATCATCATTGTGTAACGCTTTGATTTACTTTATCTTAGGTATTTTATTCTATTGCATTTGAGATGTCTATGTACTTGTTTTATTTGCCCTACTAGATTCTACTTTCTTAGTTATGGAATTTTGGTCACGGAATCCTTCATATTCAACACAGTATCATCCTTAAAGTGAATGGTTAGTGAATGTCTGCTGAATTGAATTAAATGTTTTCAATTTACCTTTGTTAACTCTTTTTTAGGACCCAATATATTTCAAACAATTTGAAAGGCACTCTGGGATAGGTAACAATCCTTATTGCATAGCTGGCAGGTGATAACGTCAAAATTCCTGATGAAATCTGCCCTTCACAAATGTTTAAGATTCCAAAGCCTCCCCTATTTCCAATGTGGCTTCATTAAAGACACATTTACACAATTTAAAAGAAACTGGGCAGTATAAATTATAAACTTTACGGGAAGTTTGCAACTAAGAACTGGAAATGGCAATCATTTGAATTATTTCAGTGTGTATGCAAGCCAACGTTGATGGAATCTAACTCAAGGGTCATCCAGTCTCCCAGCATCTGGATGGAGTTGAGAAGTGTAGTATGTTGGGGAAACAGAATAGAGGTAATCTTTTTTGAAACAATCAAATTATACCAACTTTAATAATCTTTAATATCTAAAGCCCAACCAAGATTAAAAGTCCATCAGTATAATGCATAAGAAATTTAGCTGAGAGTACAACCAAAAACTTGTTCTGAATTTTGAAAGTTATAATTTATAGTAGAAATAACATGAAAACAATATTTTGACCCTGCTTTGCCTTTTTATTTTTTGCCCATTTTAATATTTTGTTAAAAATAATGATGTAATTTTTTGACCTTCCAGAAATGTTAAGCCTCCAAATGCAAGATCAGTCTTTTTTCTGATTTTCTATACTGTAAAATGAAATGATACATGCATTTCTTCACTTAGTTATATATACATATATATTTTATATATATAGCACTTGTCATCTCTAGAATCTATAAAATATTCAAAATTAAGTTTTGATACACTAAGAGCCTTCCAAAAGGCATCTCTACAACTGACAAATAGTGTAGATTTAGATTAAAAAATCACTACATATTCCAGAAATTAGAGGTTACATTTTTCTACTCTTTAGCAATTTTCTTGGCCTGCATTTTCTTACTTTAAATCGACTATAATGTGGTTTATGGTGTATTTCCTCCTCAACTTAGAAAGGATAAATGAACCCATAATTAAGAGATGTATACACACAGTACACAAGAAAATGGAAATAAAGTACATGCATAGTATTTTTGAAGCAATTAAGATACATTTGAAAAATATTGAAACTATGCCATTTAACCTAACTCACTAGTCTCAGTGAACAACTCTGCTCCAAAATAGACTTTGCTGGGGTATCTACCCAAACAACTTGAAATCAACAATCCAAAGTGACCCATGTACCCCTATGTTCATTGTGGCACTATTCACAATAGCCAAGACATGGAAGCAATCCATGTGCCCATTGACAAATGATTGGATAAGAAGATATGGCATATACATATACAATGGAATACTACTCAGCCATACAAAAAGACAAAATCATTCCATTTGCAACAACATGGATGACCTGGAGGGTACCATGTTAAGCAAAATAAGCCAGACTGAGAAAGATAAACACCATATGACTTCATTCATTTGTGGAAGATAAATAAACACATGGATAAAGAGAACAGCTCAGTGGTTACCAGGGGAAGGAGTGGGGGAGCACAGGGGGTGAAGGGAGCACTTATATGGGGATGGACAAGAAATAATGTACAACTGAAAGTTCACAATGTTGTAAACTGTTATGAACTCAACAAAAAAAAATAGACTTTGCTCTACAGAAAATTGATTCTTCATTTTGTTAGCTCTTCTGAATTGACAAGATGACTTATTCATCAGATGCAATCTCTGTGTGTGTTTGTGTGTTGTGTTTCTTTTCTATTGTGATTACACTATTTCTCCTTGGAAGAGGTTACTATAGAAACTTCTTTTACTATTGATTTCTTGAAGCAAGTTTCACTGAATATTAGGAAACATTTTCAGAGGTATTACTTTTACCTTGTAATTCCTTATTACGCTTTAAAGTTTAACATACACAGGTAGCCTACATTGTTCCTTTATAGGATACGAAAGAACATGTTATCAAATGGTAAAATCCATTGTAAGTTTAGTCAGCAATTAAAAAGAAAAATCAACAGTTTATTTCCTTTTAGCCATTCAGGATTCATTTTTCATTCCTGCAAGGTAAGCTAACTTCCCGGCTCTCCTTCTCAGCGCTGTGAAGAAGTTTTGGGTCTTCTTGGCATGTCCAATTCTGCTTTCAGGGGCACCCCATAACGCAGTGTGAATGGGCTACAATACCACCTCCCCTTTAAGTAATTTGAGCCATCCCAAAGGCAACCTATTCCACACGCTTTAAGCAATTCCGAAGGCACCTGCATATTGGATGCATGAAGTTTAAAGTTGTTGAAATTGTACACAAGTGTCTTTAACCTTGAGCTTAAATGTAGATGAATGTCTTCTTTCACATTCACCTGCACCTCTTTCCCTTCTGTTTTTTGGACCTTGGACTGCAACTACACTCTGATACACATTCTTAAACGTATCACATATTTTCCAGTGTTTATGCCTTTCTGTACGCTCAATGTTCTTTCTGATTCATCCTCCCAAACATCTCTGTCAAATGAACCTCTACCTCATCTTGCAAGCCTCAGTTTAGATTATGCTTTCGTAGTGAAAGTATCTGTCCTAAATAGAGTTAAGCACTAATATTTAAGAGATTCCTAAGAATCTTATAAACCAGATTCACTATGCATGCTTCATATACTGCATCTCAAATATTTGTATATTGCCTTAAATGAGTGACATAATAAGAAGATAATTTAAAGTTTATATAGATGAAAGGTATTTGAGCACATAAATAGAAGCAGTATATGCAATCTTTGTTCTTGTTACTGTTATGAACTTTATATTCAGGTACAGGGAAACACACACACATACCGAGCAAAGAGCTTACTATATTGAAAAGTGAGAATTTCCTTCTTATCTCTGGAAGGCTGTCAAAGAAAGTCATTAATATTACATTTGCAGCTATACAATATCCAGGTAGTTGAGAAATCTTTTCTTAACATTTGTTTTAGCAAGTGGGGATTATCAAATCTATTTCAGTCAATTTCTCATTTCAAAACAGATAGCAATGGAGTTCATAATTTCAAACATTGCTTTAAAATGTGAATAAATTGATATTGATGGGGGGCATGGCCTTTCATTAGTCAATCTCTCTCGCAAAATGAAAGAGATGTTTTCTAAACGAAGAATAACCAAACTCGTGAACCTGGTCAGAGATGCTAACAAATAGCAGGAGAGGGTTCAAAAAAATATTTTTTCCCTAGTCTGTTTCTCTTCCGCATTGTATTTATATCCTCCTCTGATTTTATACACACACACATGCACATATATATATGTATGTAATATGTATGTTATATATTATAAAATATGTACATGTACATTAAATCTATGTATCTATGTATTTATCTATCTGTCCATCTGTACATAAACACTAAAGTATCAGTGGTAATCCACCCTATTCTCTGGTGACCAAAGCCACAAACATATTCATTCACATATTAATTTGATTTTAAATTTATTCAATTGGGCTGTGAGGCTCAGTGTAACAGAATGGGAGAGGGGCAACTTACTTCTCAGAATAAAACATCCTTGATCATGTTTTGCCTGTGGCAACAGAGCCTTACTATCAGCCTGGCCCTGGATATGCCACACGAAGGTCTTTTGATCTTTTCTCAATTCCCATTCTTCCCTTAGAACTTTCAAATACCAAAAGCAGACCATACTCGACTAAAGCACACACAATACACTGTAGTCATTTTCAGAAGGGCAACATTTTATTGCCCTTTTGAAGTAGAATGAAAAGGGTATGTTGTTTATATGGTGTCACTAGTGAAACTGCCATTTAAAAATAAACGTAAATACATACCCCAACCCAGAGAATCTGTCTAAATACGTGGAAGGTAGAACTTAACACTGAAAATGCTTTCAAAGTCACAGCTCTGGTTTCAGAGTCTTGAATTACTGTTGACTTTCCTCGGCATTTTCTGATAGTTAATTCCAATGGGACTTGTAGAGCTGTTGCAACACATTTCTTAGGTTAGTTCTAAAGAACGCTTCTACTTATAGGTGGGTAAAAATAATTTCTGAAGACCGGCTTTGGAGAATGTTGTTCTAGAATTCTACCCCACCCAGACTCTTCCCCTGATGCATATCACTTTTTAATCTATTCTTCTTTAGCCATTATAGAACTTAAAATTCTGCATGAAGTAGAAACAAACATGATGGAGTTGGAAGGGATAGACAAAGGTGCTTTCCACTATCTCTTGACAGTGTATAGTGACCTTAAAAAGTAGAACATATTACTTCTACTGTATTTTAAGCTAAAGAAATAGCTTTAAAAGTAATACAAATAATGTATTAATTTCAACTCCAAACTACTACCTGGAATTCCTGCTGCCAATAAATGTATAATCCTACAACCATAAAGTATAAAAGTGAAAGGCTAAAAATGTCTATAAAGGTAATCTAGATATATACTTTTACTGATGCACATATGCTAAAAGGAAAGTCAACACTGACGTTAGTTAGATTTCTGACTTTAAATGACTACACACACACACACATACTCAAATAAGTCAGAAGAGAATTCAATAAATGGTGATTATAGCTAATAACATTGTATTATATTCTTGAAAATGGCCAAGGGAGTAGATCTTAAATGTTTTCACCTCAAAAAAAATGGTAATTAGTCATTTTGCAATGTGTAAGTGTATTAAATGAACAAGCTGTGCACTTTAAACTTACATGGTGTTTTATGTCAATTATATCTCAATAAAGCTGGGGAAAAAAAGAGAAGTAAAGACAAAGCAACAACATAGTACCCATTTCTTGGCTAACGTTTTTAGTAAACAACTGTCATTTATTTAATATTTATCAAACATTTTCCATTTGTCAGTTACATTAAGGCGTATAACAGAAAAAAAATGCCAATGGAAGAGTCAGAAAATAAACATGTAATACATAACAATGGATGAATGTGGATTGAATTACGAAGGAAAGTTAAGTTGCAATAGATGGGGCACGCAGAAGCACTACTATGCAACTTGATTTGATTTCTTATTCCTGTGACTTTCCCATCCCGTAACAAACCAACTTAATGTATTTCCACTAGTATCATTGTCACCTCTTTGTGAGTACGTTAAATTCTACTATTTCCATCGACTGAGCTAGCCTGGTAAGCACAAGCCACAGAAATAAGATACATGGGGCACGTCAGCAAAGAAAAGAAGTAAACAGTATACATCCAGATATACACAAATGTCACAATTTGGGCAAGAGAAAAAAATCAGCAAATTTAATCAAGATTGAAACAAATCTGTGTATTTCAAAAACATTGAAATCTATTTCTTCTAGGTATATCTGACACGCAAACTGTTAATATGATCACAGTAAAGGACAGTTTTGTTTCCCTGCATCTAGAAAGTCAGTAATTAAATATGTTGCTGTAAAAAAACCCTACATACATATACTAGTTTTGTTTCATTTCAGCTGCATTTTTCATATTCTATGTCTACTCAATTTAACTTAAAAAGTGAATAAATTTCATTATTATTTAAAGGTGTGCCCTATCATAAGGCATTATTTTATTTTTCTTTCAATCCCACTTCCTTTTCTTCTTAACGAATGAACTAATTGCACTTTATTCTAATTAGCATGAAAATATCATTTAAAAAAGTATGCTTCTTAGATTTCTATGACAAAGAAAACATTGCACATGTAGCCCATTTATATTTAGCAATTAAGGTTTGTAAGTTGTAAGGAGTTACTGTGTAATTTATCGCAGAGTGACAGAGAGAGGAAAAGGCAGAGTGAATGATTCATCTGCAGGCTTGTGTTCAAACCATAACTTGCAGAGGCTTCTCTGAGCTGACACAGACTTACTGTGTTATCAACACTCAACACTATTGATATATGAGCTTGCTGTGCGGATCACCATTGAAATCGAACATGACAATGCAGTGATCAATGAGAAGGCTACTGGTCACTGTCGGCAGAGTGTTCTTTATGCTTCGTCTTAGATGACTCAGGGCTTTTTCTCATGCTCTTCCACTCCATCTGAAAGGACTAGATAGGTGTGGATATGTCAAAAAATGCATATATAATTATAAATGCTAAAATAAGTACTATTTAATTCTATTAGCCAAAGTTTTTTGCGCATTTTTTTAATGTGATTCACCTTCAAATAAAGATATTAACAAAGAAATAGCACAAAACACCTATATCTTAAATTTTTTAATTGTGTTGAATTCTCTTCAAATTTGTCTTATGTAATATATTATTTTAAGAATATAAAATTCGCTAGTACATGTACAATCCACTAAATTTCATGTTTCAATATCATATTTATCTACTCATCAGATTTCTCACAATATACATTATCTGGAAGAAATCCAGAAACCGAGATTTATTAGAGAAAATATCTCTAACCAGTGAGGAAAAATGGCCATCACAAACCTTATGTAGGAGAACCATAAAACTATTACAAATTTCCCCACAGTTTAGTCTATTACTTAGAATTATTGTAATGTTAAGCCTACTGAATTGACATGTTTAGTTATCAGATTTGCCCAGACAACCTTCAGGTCTTTCACTTTAAAAGGCACAGAGAGAGAAGCAGATAGTGAAAGAAATTGGCTCTGAACAGGTAGACGTTAAAGGGAAAAGCAATTGAAGCATATGGAACACAATTCACAAATCCACCTGGAGGCAACAAGTGTCAGACCAAAAGACCCGCATACCTCAGTATCTCCTCCTAAAGGCATTATGGCAACTGAAGTTTGTTGAGATTATGTAAAGTCTCTACTGAAGAGAAGTTAATGGTGGATTAATTCATTTAAAGAAGGCAAGACAACTTTCACTCTATTCTAAAACTATGTGCAGAATATCATTTAATTAAAGCAGTGCTCATAGAGATAAGGTGTAGGTATCAGAAACTTGACTACTTAGATTATCACAAACATAGACAGTACCAGAAAAGTAAATATCGCAGAAGCTACTATAAAATAAAATGCATTATTTTTTCTATCTTGTGTACCGGTAATTTGAAAAGAAGCATATATTCTGATGGAGTTAAAAAATTATGTTTTTTATTCCTTGCACAGAAACAGCAAAGCCTGGAATCAGTTGCATACCTAGATGTGATTCTGCTCTAATGAAGGTGCTCAGTGACTCACAGTATTTTCCTTTGTTATTTGAGTGAATGAAATGCAGGGTTCAGGTAATGAATACCCATAACCGGGTATTCACAGATGTTACTATTAAAGTTATTACTAAAATAAGAGAGTCCTCTGACAAAGAACATTGATATCTCTGGCTATATTTTGACTTTGAGCTGCCAAAATAACATAGAGTAAGGAAAATTCTCTTATTTCCTGTCCATCAGTAACTGAGATTTTGTCAAAATTGCATACATCATAAAGACTACATACCAAAAAGAGTTTGCTTCAGACTGGTTTTACTTCCTTTTTTTTTTTTTTTTTTTATGGTGGATTATTTGTACAGTTTTAAATTTTTCTACCAGGATTACAGATTGAGTTTCAGCATAAATATCATTTGAATGTTCGCTAAATAGATGTCGAAAATCTGTTGTGTAATATCAATCACTTGTATTTTTAAAAAGAGAGAGCTTGGTGAAATAGCTATTTGGAGATGATCTTCCTTTAGTCTACTCTATTAGGATTCTTTTTACTTTGTTTTTTCAGTTGCAATTAGTGTAGAGGCCTCCAGGGACTTCCTGAATCTCAGGTCTCAGTGGTGTGTTCCATGCAAAAGAATTGAGTTGGTTTATTTTAATTTGTCCTCATGTCTTCCAACAATGACATATTAACAGTGGTTGGTAGCTCAGGTGCTGACTTCCTGGCATAAAAGGAGACAATCAGATGCTTCTGTTAACAAAAAACCAGACCCATAGCGTGATTCACCATGAAAATCACCAAAGACATCACAGGTCTCTTATATGGTTTTTGTTCTTTCTGGTGCTATCTCAAGAGGGTTTTAGTGCTTTCCTTACCACTTTTGCCAAAATGGGAGGAAATTGTCTGTTTTTTATATCAATCTCCCATTGTCCATTTTTAGAAACTGAGGGACAGAGACAGAACGTACTCATCTTTTATCCTAGTATTTAATATAGCTTCTTTCATGTAGTGAGTCCTCAGGATATAATGAATTAATTAATGTGTTAATGAGTAAGTGAAGAATTAGAAAAAATCCTAGATATTATTTTTCCAAATCTCATACTTTTTATGGATATTGAGCCCAGAAAAGTGTGTTCATGAATATCAAATTCAATATGCATTTTTTAACGACTTCATGCTACAAAGTGCAAAGTAACCTGGGATATACATGATGCAACGTGTTCAGTCATTTCCCTTGGAGGGGTCACCTAAGGCCCTATTTCTGTCATTTCTATTTAACCATATTGCATTTACATTAAGAACAAAGATGAGAACATGCTTTTGCCTTTCTCTAAGTTGATTTGCCTACATGTCCCAAGGTGTCATCACCCATCCTTTCGAGTATGTCATTCTATATCTTTTTTATTTTAAGTATTATTGGACTACTCATATTCATTGAATATTAACTGCTTTTATGCACTCTTACACCAAATATATGTAATTCACTTACATTAAATATTCATAGAATATTTGTTACATGAAATTCACCGTATAATTGAAACACATGGGCATGATTCGGCCTTTGTTATAACCTATGTATTTTGTTGGTCCTAGTCAGCTTTTACAGTGATTAAAATGTTTCTAAACGCTAGCCAGAGGTTATCAGATGTTTACACTCAGTAGAAATTTCATTTTATCTATTTACAAAGCAATTTTTTTAATGCAATAAAGATCTAATTTGCCATATTCATCCCTAGTTTTCTGGGTATCATACCCTGAATGTCCAACAATACACTGCTGCCAATTAAAAAATAAAAAAAAAAGATTTATTCTGGGTTCCTGAGGCTTTTTAAGAGGAAGCCAGTATTTCATCACTGATACAAACTGAGAAGAGGAAAAGAACTCAGAGGCCCTCACCTTAACACGAGAATCCTGCAGGGCACAGAGGACCAATGGCTCTGGGTTTCTTACATTTTCACTACTGATCTCCATACCCCTCCCTATCTTCCAGTTCCATCTGGCTGGGGTGGCCTGTCCTGGACAGGAAGATGAGACACAGATTGTACTTACGCATTTTCTATGCCCAGTGTATAACACGATGCCTAGGATACAGTATTTAAGCAGTGGAAAATGGAATGGCCATAAAGGACTCATGTGACTCCAGCAAAGTAAGGTAAGTTCCTTACACACACAAACTCATTTCATTCTCCAAACATTCTTTTATCCTCATCTGCACATTCTAGATAAAGAAACTTACACAGTAAGTTTTAGAGCAACTGAACAAAAACTCAAGAGTTATTCTTGATACCAAATCTTTCATATTCAATTAGCTTTCTACTCTTTTTCATAATATCACATAAATATCTCTCATATATCTTTCTTCCTCTCATCTGCAATGCCACTGACTTATCTCAGGCCTGAACACTTTGGATCGTTTTATAAAGTGTATTGTCCTAAATATTAGTGGCTATTATTTAACAAAAAGTACGTAATTTAAAAAAAATAAGTTTTGAAAATTCATATTTAGGAAAAGTTAAAAAAATTATCCCATGGGATGGCTTCTATGAACTCTAACATAAAGCCCAGTTTGAATTACAGAGGCAGACATGAAGCATAAACACTTATCCAGACAACAGACTACAGTCTGGAGAATGGACTATGGATATGAAGGAAGACAAATATCTTAACGAATAGTTGGGCAATTGTTGCCCTAATCAAAGCAATCAATCATGAGAACCTAACTTAAATTGGTGATAGTTGGAACACAGAGGGGGAGAAAATTTAAGAGTGATTAAGCTGGTAAAACTGAAAAAAGAATCATTGATTATTGCTGATGGTAATGAAGGAGAGAGAGACTAGCTTGAGCAATGAGGCGTGTGGTAGAGTCATTCATCAATATAGCGCACTCACGAGGAAGAGAACGTTCCGTAGGAGAAACTAAAACCTGGGTTTTAGACTTATATTTTGACTTTTTGTGAGCTATCCAAGTGAGAAAGTAAGCGAATGAATAGATCTGGCTCTCAAGAGGGTAATCAGAAAGGTAGCACCTACGTGGCTCTGATCATCTGAGATTCCCATACTTCGGAGGGGCCGTACTCACTCAGGTAGAAAAATTAGAGTGAGAAGGTGGGAGACGTGGTCCTTGGAAGGGAGTCCATCAAGCACAGTATGTGGGAGATACTACAGCACAGTGAGAGGACAGCTTCTGTTTGTTTTATTTCAATAACTAGGAAAGTAGCAATAACAGAAAGTCAACTTGCTTAAAATCAATTTTATGACTATTAGAATGTAGAATTTAAACTAGATTTTTATAATTTTCAAACTTTTACTTGTCTCCTTTAGATAGATACAAAAATTAAGTCCTACTTGAATGCTGATACTTATCCAAAACGTGGACCATTAAAACTATACTGTTGTAAGTCGCTGCTTTTGAATTTCCAATGTTTTATTGTCTTAAAATATTTTAACTATATCACATGCTGTATGATCGTGGCATGGATTCTTTCAGAATCAATCTTAGTTTTGCCACTGCATTGGTTATATCATCCAGAAGTGCCAAATATTGTAGAGTTACTTATGGTATACTCATTATGCAGGTAAATTATGGTCATCTTACTCTTTCAGGAGCCATTTTAAGACATTGTTTATGTGAAATACAGGCAGAAAGCTCAATAAAGACGTTGTTATGAACTTTTTCACATTTATGAAAGGAAAGCTGAATTCTTAAATCTTTCCATGGCCCCCAATTAGATTATACACTATGCCTAGGGGACGGAAAGAAGAGACAGAATTCAACAGTGAATCTTTTCTAAAAGAAATTCAGCGTAGTTTGAAAGAGACAGATTGTAACAAGACAGCAGTTCTACGCATCTATTTGTGCAATTTGCCTCAACAGTTTTTTTTCTTTCTTAATTGGACTTAAAAGTAAAATCTTTTATAAACAGAAGTAAAGTTTGCCTCAGCATTAAAATACAATGGAGCTGTGAGTTCTCAGCGGGCATTTCAGTGTGCTTCTGGAAAAGCATTTTATGAGTCAGAAGGCGCAGTCATGCAAATAAGATTGAAAACAAAACCTTGCCTGCCTTGCTTATTTGGCTTTTCTACAAGTTGTTTTTTTCCTTTCTTTCTTTTTTCCCAAAAGAAAATGGCCATGTATATTGAAGTTGGGCTGAGTTAAGCATCCAGCAAAAGTGAAAATTTGATCCATCATCCCAAGCATTAGGTTCTTGTTTTTAGACTTTATTTTTTTTAGTGCAGTTTTAGATTCGTAACAAAATTGAGACAGAGGTAGAGAGATTTCTCATATACTTGACCCCACACATACATAGCCTCCCCTATAATTAGCATCAGTCACCAGACCAGTGTATTTTTTTTTACCAAGAATGAACCTGCATTGGCACATCATGATCCCTCAAAGCCTATGGTTTACCTGAGTGTTCACTCTTGGTGGTTTTCAGGTATGTTTTTGATGGGTCTTCTATAAAATTTCTGCTTCTTCTGTGTTAAGGTCATATCTTTGATACTTTGTGTTTTCAAACTAAATGATTTCTTCAACTAATGAACACTTATTGAACATCTTTTTTAAGCGATTTACTCCAGAAGACACTATACAGAGATGAATCAGACTCAAGAATCCGATTTCCCGCCAGTGACTATGTGGCAGGCACATAAACAATCACAGTGGCAGAGAATACGTCCAAAGGACCCTAAAAGAAGTGTGTATCAACACCTTAGAAATTGTCAGGGGTGCGAGACTGTCCCTGTGTCTGCTGGAGGAGGAGAGGGGAGGTTAAGAAAGCTCACAAAGAGAAGCTACGATTTCAGTTGAGTTTGGGAAAAATTAATTTACATATTAAAAAATGGGTATTCTAAACATTACAAACACAGTTCACACTCTAATCAAACATTGTTGGCATGCAATTCATGAAACTACCACAAATCTTTAATGGTTTCTGTTAACTATCAAATGACATTCAAGACATTTAAGATTTACTAACATTCAAGATTTTCCATAACCCAGTCTCAATAAAAACAAAGTTTACTCTATTTACAACCATATGATTCCACTTTTTCACCTTTAACACTCTATTACTGATGTTTTCTCTGACATTTTCACATACAAGATATATATACATGAAATATAATAATATCTGAGTGTTTCCAAGTTGTAAACCAGTGTCTAAATATGCAAACGCTGGTCCAGTTTGTCCTTACTCTGGAGCCTCATAATCCTAAATAGTCAACATCCGCGTCACTGTCACTTATTTGGATTTACCACCAAAGTGAAAACCCATTTGTCATTCCAAGCATATGCAAAATATTCATAAAATTGATGGAAACATTATCCAATCTGTGTATCTCAGAAAGCACACTCACTTAGCCAAAGATCCTGGCTCCTCATGGGTCTTCTGAGGACTGACTTAAAAATAAGCCTGAGGGGCCAGCCCGGTGGAGCAGCAGTTAAGTTTGCACCTTTGGCTTTTGTGGCCTGGGATTCGGCGGTTTGGATCCTGGGTGCGGACATACACACCGCTTGTCAAGCCATGCTGTGGCAGGAATCCCACGTATAAAGTAGAGGAAGATGGGCACAGATGTTAGCTCAGGGCATATCTTCCTCAAAAAAAAAAAAAAAAAAAAAAAAAAAAGCCTGAAGTCTCCAAAGGCAAGAGGACAAAGGAGAGGATTCTTCCTCATGGAAGAATTTATCTGCAGCATAAAAGCACTTGACTCATGCTGTAACACCAACACACAACAGGGGCAAATGTAATGGTAGATTAAGAAGGTTGTACTGCAAGCTAGCTTTGTCTGATTAGTTCAGTTTTTTCTTAATCTTAAATATTTTTACAATGGTATACACATATATTCGAATATTTGCTTATTTTGATCATAGATTTCTTGAAGCAATTTTCTTTATAGTGACTTAGAAGTGTGCCAGGATTGATGAGTAATAACTGCAATCTTTTGTGTGTTCTGAACATAGATCTTTTATTTTAGAAATAATTTTAAGTTGCTTTTGTGATTTATCAATCATACAATTATATGCTTTGAAGATAAAAATACGTTAATATTTCTTCTGAAATGTCGGCACTTGGGTCAAAGGCAATATTCGCCCATTAATATAACAAACCAAACAAAGAAAACAATTTGGTGTTGGTGAGAGGCTGCCTGGGATGAAAGCAGAAGTAAGGAGGTTGCTACAGATTAAATCCGAAGGACTTGAGGACCTTTGCAATTGACCTGGACCCAGATTATCCGCGTGCAGAATTCATTTTTTTCTTGCTAGAGATGGAAGGAAATGTAAGATTCTGGAAGAAGAATACTTTTTCTGTTATGAGTGATAATCTCTCAAAAGTACCTTAACACTTCACAATTTCTATCTGCTGACTATTTAAACGCTATAAAAGCACAGTAATATAAATAGAGCTTTGAATCACTTTAATTCATTTTTGCAAAAGGGAGAAAAATAAGATTAATTAACTAAATACTTACTGAGAATCAACTTTATGCTGTAGACACAAAATTAAAAACCATTACCATTAAGATGCTCACAGCCCAGAGGAGAGATGAAACAGTCCTATCACTGCTGGAGAACTTTGATCTTCTTCAGGCAAAGTCTCCAGACTTTGTTTTTACAAATCCTTTAACAAAGAAATGCTGACTTCAAGGCTTCTCTCAACACAGACATTGAAATATATTTCCTGTATATGGCTCCATGGTAGTATTCAAAACGTGGTCCAGTCTTTCCCAGGCTCCCCTAAACTTTCAGTGGTTCTACAAGCTCAAAACTATTTTTATAATTATACTAAGACAACGTCATCCGCCTGTCTGGCTCTCAGTCTGTCTTGAGTATACAGTGAATTTTCTGAAGGCTACATCATATGTGTTGAATGAGAAGAGAAGATAGCCTTCTTCTATTCAGACAAGCATCAAAGAGACTTACATGTATGTAAAATAAAGCTGCTCTTTTCGCTAATCTATTGGTTTAGAAAATGTGGTTACATTTTTATCTGTGCTAAACTAATAAATAGGTAAATATATCTAGAAATCTAAATGATTAATTGTATAAAATAATCATAACATCTGTTATTTTGGATATAAAAAAATTAAAATTCTTGAGCAAAATTAAATAAGAGAGGATAATTTGTAAAGCAATATTTTAGCTACCAGCTTACTTTTTAGGATTAACATAAAAATATTGGTTAATTAGGTTTTATTATTTATGAATATTAAATTTCATGGGCAGCCATTAATTGTATAATTTCCAATTTGTAAAGAAAATAGAAAGAGGAAAAGAAAATAACCCGTGTAATAGCAGAGTAAAAATAGTCAAGAAAAAAGACAGAGATTTTAAGACTGATAAAAAAGGAAAGACAACTGTTTCCTGCATGAAACAGAACGTAAAAAAATATTTGTAAATCATATATTTGATGTGTCTGGTACCCAGAATATATAAAGACCATTTCAACTCAATAACATAAAGGCAAATAACCTAATTTTAAAAATGGACAAAGGACTTGATTAGACATTTTCCCCGAGAAGATATACAAATGGTCAATAAGCACAGGAAAATATTCTCAACACTGTTAGTCATCAGGCACATGCCAATCAAAACCCACAGTGAGCGACTACTTCACACCCACTAGGACAGCTATCATCAAAAAGGAGAAAATAACAAATATTGGCAAGAATGTGGACAAATTGGTACCCTTGTACATTGCAGATATCAATGTAAAATGGTTCAGCTACTGGGATAATTTGGTGGTTCCTCCAAAAATTAAATATAGAATAACTTCGTGACCCAGCAATTCCATTTCCACATATATGGTGATATAATTGAAAACAAGTACTCAAACTACTACATTTGCACACATGTTCATAGCAGCACCATTCACAACAGCAAAAATTTATGCCCCAAATATCTATCAGTGGATGAATGGATAAAGAAATTGTAGTCTATAGATAAAATGGAATATTATTCAATCATAAAAAGGAGTGAAGTACTGATACATACTACGACGTGGATGAACTTCAAAAACATTATGCTGAATGAGAGAAGCTAGACAAAAAAGGTCACATATTATATGATTCTACCTATGTGAAATATCCAAAATTGGTAAATCACAGACAAAGAAGGTGGATTGGTGTACGTCAAGGATCAGAGACAGGGACAAACGAGGCACAACTGCTTAATGTGTGCTGGGTTTACTTTTAGGGTGATGAAAACGTTTTGGAACTGGATATAGGTGGTGGTTGTACAACACTGTGAATGTGCTAAATAAGACTAAATTCTTCACTTTAAAAAGGGTATTTTGTGTTATGTCAATTTTACCTCAATTAAAAATGTAAAAAAATAAAAAGCAAAACCAAAACTAGTTGTTTCAGCTGCAAAATTGCTCCGGGTGAATCTTTTCCAGGCCATAATTCCATCAGCAATTTCATCTCCTGGGAGGCGGCTAAAAATATCAAATCTTAGGCCCCTCCACAGACCCACAGAGTCAGACTGAATTTTGAGAAGATCCCCAGGGGAATTACGTGCCATTCAACACTTGAGAATCGCTGCCCCGAGGCATTGCTGCAGGAATTGACATGTGAACCACGTTACCTTGGAATATCGTTCATCCCAGTATTTCAACGTATGACTGGTTTCACATTAAAGATGATAAATAGATTATTTCAGTGTTTCCCAACATGTTAAATCATAAGAGTCTGGGAAAGTCAGTTGATACATTGATAGATAGGACAGCTAGGTACAAGTTCTTTAGGTTTGGGAATTAGGCAAGTTTAGAAAAACTTATATCAAGGCATACAAAATAAAATTTATCTAAACTTTTACTTGTAATAACAAGTCACTGAGAAATTCTTTTGATTTAGGGAGAGAGCTCAGTCCTTTCCCCTGTATCCTTGGAGTTAAAAAGCCCAACATTCATTCTTTCCTCCTTTTAGGAATGTTTAGGTTGAATGATTTGCGAAGCATCTATCCAGGTCATCACCCATCCTACTTCCCCCCTAAAAATAATACAGCAAATTATTGAGGGGAAAACCCGTATCTATATTTGGTTTCTAATTTTTTACCTGTTTTCAGTCTCTAACCAAGTAGACATTTTTGGAAGTGTGTCCAAGTTGCTATCACGTTATCCAATTATACTTCCTGGTAATTATCTTGAATGTAGGTTTACATTTTATTACTTCACACAAAAGTTTCTCAAGCTTCGTAGCTACCCTGCCAACTCTAGATGTTGGAAGCAAACATTGATATTTGGTATTTTATACACATTTGGGGAGACGAGTCTTGGCTTTCTCTTCAAGTCAGAAGAAGAAAGAAGCAAAGCCTAGCTTTAGAGAAATGGTTTAGGAGGACTAAAATAAAATTCTGAATTTGAACTGCCTTCCATGCCATGAATAATGAAAAAGAATTGATTTTATACCACTACGGGAAAACTGAAATTCCCCAAAGCATCAATTTAACAAATCTATTTGCAAAATAATTCTGAAAGTATCAGTTGCTTTAAAGAATGAAATTATTCCTTGCCAAATTGAGAATACTGCTTTTCTTCTTCTTTTTGTTTGTTTATATTCCAAGAGGTTTCTCTAGAAATGTATTAATTGCAGCATCATTTGTGGCTTATTAATTTGCCAATGAAGATTATCAATTATTATTTATGGATACTCAGAACAATGAAAAGAACAGATGGAGAAAGATGACTGTGTCGAGCAATCCAGTAATCTGATCATTTTATGTCTTTATTAGTCTCGATAATGTAAGCTTCACAAAGTCAGGGCTTTTTCAATATTTTTATTTTTCACAGATATATCTCCAAGACCTAAAACAGTGCCTGGCCAATATTCAATACACTCATTGGTTGAATAAATGAATGGTGGATGCAAAACAAAACTAATTTCGTACAGGAACTGTTTCCTCATCACTGTTGTCAATCTTCCTCAAGCATATCTCCAGCTAGTATTCCTAAAGAAATTCAGATAGAAAACTTGATAGATATAGATATACATATCTTCTGATTTCACTGGCAGACATTTGCGCTGAATTAAAATACATATATAGGTGTCTGAGAATGACAGGTGGAAAACATGAAATATGTATTTCTGAGATTTAGCATGGGTCACCAAGGAATTTTGTCAAGATCAATTTGTGATATCAAGGAATAAGGCAAAGCCAAGTGACAAGATGGGAACAAAAACTTTTAAGGCAACATGTTAAGGGTATCAGCAACAATTTACTTTAGTATTTCTCTTCTGATATATTTCCTTCCACCCTTATCCCCTGTGGATGGCTCTGCTCATATACGTGGAGGGGAGTGATGTCTGTGGAACATGATTGGGTAAATCTGCCTTATTGGAAGCTTGAGAAAGCTTCGCTCTCAAAGAGTGGCTTAAGCCTGAGCATGGATTGAGATGTTATGGGGGGAACCGATAACATCAACTAGGTTCTCCCCCTCCTATGTTGCTGTGCTTTTGGTTGATCATCAGTATATTAAGGGCTATCGGTACAGGGAAACAGGTCCCATAAGTCTTAAAACATTCCAGTCAATAGATCTGAAAAAAGGATAATGATCAATTGATTGTTCTACTTATTCCACTTGAGCAGAGTTTTGTGTCATACTAACTCATAATGTCCAGGTGTGCCTGGGGGTTCTCTGGTCTTGAATTGTATGGCATCTCTCCTGAATTTAGCCATGTCTTAGAATGGAACACATGAAAGGAAACATGGCTACTCCAGGTCAAGGACTGCCCAGGGTCCCTACTTTGACATCTGGTTCCAGACAGGATATTTCCCTTGGCACATAGGTCAAAAAAGTGTTATGACAATTTTCCCAGGAAAGTGATTCATGAAGTGAATTCTTCAAGATTTGCCAACTTGGTATCTATTTCAAATATATAAATCTGTTTACTTCAGTCAAATCAGTAAGAAACATTCAAAATTTCAAACATATTCTATGCAGATAAAATAGCCACCTACTTAAGATTTTTAAATAATAAACTGCTTGGGAATAGGTAATTTTTGCAAATGGTCATTTCTAAAATATACTTGGGCAATATCCTTTAATACGCCAGTACAGGGTGAAACACAAAAGTTATATACTTGTGGTAGTTTTATTATTAAGGATTCAGAGAAAAATAGAGAAATATTGAGACTGTAGAATCAAATAGGTCTAGACAATTATGTGATATGAAATGCATATAATTCTATGGACAAATGTGAGTATATAAAGAACATAAAAATGACAAGAGGATCACAACAAGGGCCAGTAGTATTTAAAAATGGATTTTTAAAATTTTTTGAGGAAGATTGGCCCTGAGCTAACATCTGTTGCCAATCTTCCTCTATTTTCTGTAGGATACCACCGTAGCATGGCTCGCTGAGTGACGCTAGGTCTGCACCCGGGATCCGAGCCTGTGAACTCCGGGCTGTTGAAGCGGAGCATGCCAACTTAACCACTGCGCCACTGGGCCTACCCCTAACAATGGAATTTTGAAAGCCTAACTTTAATCTTTGAAATTGTCTATGTTTTAATTATCTTTCTCTAATAATATTTAAAGATCTTTCTTTGTATGTGGGTTATCTCAGACGGACTAAAAGAACCTCTGCCAAAATGTACACCTCCAAATTTTATCACCTTCTTCAGGATAACTTTTTTTTTTTTTTAGGAAGATTAGCCCTGAGCTAACATCTGCTGACAATCTTCCTCTTTTTGCTGAGGAAGACTGGCCCTGAGCTAACACCCACGCCCATCTTCCTCTACTTTATATGTGGGATGCCTGCCACAGCATGGCTCGCCAGGCTGTGCATAGTTTCTGTGGAACTAAATGATCAGATATAAGTAGGAAGGGGACAAATACACGACATTCCCCTCAGGAGCTGTAACTTCCCTGTGGTACAGAAGTGGAGACAATTGGCCAGTTCAGGGTCATTGAGAACACCTTGGAGCATGAGGGGGAAGATAGCAATCCAGTGACATCTGAATCCCGAGACAATTCCTGTCTCTGCTTCTTACCCGCTGTGCCAGTGTAGGCTGCTTATTTGAATCGCAATCTCAGTTTTCTCTTCAAAATAATTGCATCCTATTTGATAGGGGAAGAGTTGCCCCCAAGAGTGAAAATGTAACCCAGTGACGGTTATTTAGTAAAGAATGAACAGGTCCACCATCCCTTATACAAAATGAGCATTGAAAACTGAGTATTTCTTCTACAACTGTGGTGCCAAAACACATTTGGAAGTAAACTTGACCTGAGGGCATTTATAGTTCTTCTTTATCCTATTTATTGTGAATGTTCACACATTTTATTTCAGAATGTTAATATGTTTGATAAGAGGAGTTTCCCAGACTCTGGTTTTGCAGGTTATGTTGTAGTCACTTTATTATGCAGTATAATTGTTGCATAATATTGGGAATATTTCTCCACACTTATCTGAAAAAAATACAGTTAAGTTAAAAAAAAGGGGGGAAATTTTCCATTTATACATTGCTTGTAAAAACTGGTCATATTTGAGTTGGGTTCCCTGACTCTTGGCTTACTGAATGTCATATAGCATCACATCATAGTTTGTCTGGTTTTATTTACTATTATTATTTTACATATCTGTGTCCCTCCCACTACACAAAGTCTCCTTGAGGAAAAGATGTCTTTCTTTTACATTTCTTTTGCCACAGCACCAGCCATCTGCTTTATCAATGAGAATCTCACTAAATAGTTTCTGAATTGAACCCTACTGGACTTTCATCTTCCTGCCTTGCCTCTCTTCCAAACTCTGGGATTTGAATTACACCTCATAAACCTATTCTCAGGACTGAGCACCTCAAGTTTCCCACTCTGCAGTTCCCAGAATACAATGCTCTAGCCAGTTGTCGCCAGTGGACCTTTGATCTGTGTCTCGTCTTGCACTGCAATGATCTGGAATACATTCCAGACCTCAGCCTCTCATCAACAGCTCATTTCCCTATTCACATTTATTTCTGTTTTTGCCTTTACCTCTCCATTCAAATACATGTGTTGAGTTTCAGGGATCTTTGTAAATATTGGGTCTTTAGTGATCTTACTAAAAGCAGACACCTAAGCAACTAACGTCTCTATACTTCTTCGCCATTTATAAAATCAGTGGTTCAATTATTTAAGTTCAGACAAGCAATTGCTTTTGCTGTAATGTTTCCTCTTTAGTTACCCATTCATCAGTGCCAATGAGCACTGCTTACTGCAAATCATTAGCTCGAAAATAAATGAACTGTAGTTGTAGAAAACAACTTTAAAACACTATAACTCAGAAGTGAAAGCAATGAGTTATTTATTTTTAAAGCACAGAAACGTCTGATGAAATGTATATTGCAGAATCATTATTTGATAAGTATCCTTTGCATTATTAAACAATTCTCTTATATTTGTTTTGATAATGGTAGAGAGATAGCACCATTAAATTTAGGCTTCGAAGGACTGTGGAAGCTATTTAATGAGGTAGAGCTCATAAGTATTTTCTCATATACACCAAAACTATATTTATTTTTAATCCCTTAACAGACCACTAGGAAATTAGAAATATTTACCAAACACCTCTGCAGATCTATTAAATATTGTGTATTTTGTCCCATGGAATCTCTTTTTATTCAATCTTCATTTTGCCCCAAGTAGAATTACTTCAGTTAGGATAGCCAGATTTAGCAAAAAAAAAAAAAAAAAGACACAAATTTGAAATTCAGATGAATAAATACATAAATAAATAATTTTTAGAATAAGTATTTCACATGCAAAGCATTGGGCACACCTTATATTTAAAAATTGTTCATTGTTTATCTAAATTTCAAGTTCAATGAGATAGTCTTTATGTTTTCTGGCAATCCTAACTTCCATATTAGTAGATTATTCAAAACAAATTATACCAATGATGAAGAAATGGAGAAAACAGGATATCATAATAGCGTTTTCAGAAAAAATTTTAAAAATATAAAGAACTAGGCAAAATCATGTTCTCTAGGACATGGACAAGCAATCTCACACATCTCGTTCGTCTATTACATATAGTAAAAACATTGCTACTTATTGTGGTGATTTTTAAAAGTTTTTTTCAAGTAAAATGCAAAAATAGGCATATATGTAAATCATAAGCAGGTAACCCAATAATTATTCAAAGTAACCATTCTCGATTTGAACAAGTACTTCAGTCAAGATATAGATATTAAGAATGTTCCATGTGTCTCCTCCTACTCACTAACTCTTCATCCCTTTTGAAAGGTAACCACTAATTTCTAACACCATAGATTAACTAGGCTGTTTCACCCTTTATACAAATCGATTTATATAGTATGTTTTCCCTAGTGTCTACAGTTTTACATTCAATATTACATTTGCAACATTTATCTAATTCAATATCATAACATCATATTCATGTAGCAATAATCAATTCAACTTATTTGTCATATATTATTCCACGTATGAGTACAATATAATCTATCTATTTGACTCGATAGATATTTGGGCTATTTCAAGGATTAGATACAATGAATAATAAATAAAGATGCTGTGAACATACTTACAGATGTCTTTTAGTGAATGTGACACATGCATTTCTGATATATAAATACATATATAACATACACACACCCGCATTTCTGATTAATACACACGCACACATATACTCATTTTCTATGTTATAGAGTGTGTGTATACTCACCTTTAGTAAGTTGAAGTAAATACAAGTATATTCAGCTTCAATAGCTCCTGTTAAACAGTAAGCTGAAGTCACTCCAACTCAAATCTCTGACAGTTACCTCTGCCCACATCCTCACCAAAACTTGATAGAGTCAGACTGTCTAATTTTAGCCACTACAGAGTGTGAGTTGTGGTAACAGATTTTAGTCTTTGTCTGATTACTACTGAGATTCACTAGATTTTCATAAGCGTATTGGCCATTTAAATATTCTCTTATGTTCAAGCCTCTAACTCGTTATACTAGTAGTTCTGTCATATAACGATGATAAGATATACACCCATATCAGATATATTTCATACCTCATGGATTTTTTTTCTTTGGGCTTTCACTTTGTCTTTTGATAATCATAAGTTATGAAAAAATGTGTCCAATTTATCAATCTTTTCCTTTATAGTAAAATCTTTCAGTGTCTTTCTTAAATAATCTTTTCCTAACCCAGGGTCATGAGGATACATTTCTATGTTATATTCTAGAAAGTCATTGCTTGGTATTTTCCATATAAGTCTAGACAACACATTAACTTGAGATTGCTTTATAGTGTGAAGTATATGACAAGACTAATTTGTATTTTTCTTAAGAATATCATTAAAAAATTAGCCTAATATATAATCCTGTTTCTGGTCTTTCTATTCTATTTTATAGTCTATTTCTCTTGAAACCAATACTACATAGTCTTATTTGCATTATCTTTATAAAAATTCTTGATATTCTTACGATATTTTTTCTCCATTTACTTATTATGAGACTGATGTGATATTACTGTCATTTACTTCAGCTCTCTCTACATATATGATATTCCACAAAATATTATTTGGCCTGACTCAGAGTTCACTCAATGTTACTGCCCTATCTCTTGAGTATTTGTTGAAAACAATCAGTGACAAACTGTTAAATATCATAGCTGCTGAGACAGTGATAGTAGTTGGGAAAATCAGGAACAAAATAGAAACCCAATAATTCTATATCCAGTAAAACTAATTTTCAAAAGCTAAAGAGAAATGAAGAGATTCCAAGATAAACAAAGAACTGAGAGAATATGTTTCTGGCATTCCTGTCCTCCAAGAAATACTGATGGAAGTCTTCAGGCTAAAGATAGTCTTGAATCCATAGAAGAGATAAAAAGCACTGGCAAAGATAACCTCATAACCAAATAAGTGAATTTAAAAGACAATTTAAACTTAATTTGTTTGTAACTTTTTTTACATCTTTTCAAAACTAAAACTTCATGCAACACTGGACATACTAGTTCTATTCCTGATCTTATAAGGAAAATATTCAGTTTTATCAACAAGTATGATAATAGTTGTGGTTTGTAGATGCCCTTTATCAAGCTGAGGAATTTCAGTTCTATTCTAATTTTGTTGATTGTTGTTATCATAAAACAACTCTGAGTTTTCTCAAATACTTTTTCTTTATCTATTGAAATGATCGTGTTGTGTATGTCCTTGAATTCTGTTAATGTGGTTTATTAAATTGATTGGTTTTATAGATTGAAATTTCCTTACATTCCTGGGATAAAACACATCAGTCACGGTGCATGATCTTTTTTTATAAGTGACTAAACTTGTTTTGCTAGTATTTTGTTGACGAGTTTTGCATCTACATGCATAAGATGTATTGGTCTGTACTGTTCTTTCCTAGTGATAGCCTTGTCTGGTTATGGCCTCAGGGTGATGCTGCAAACAAGGAATATGCATCCTCTTCTAATTTTTGAAGACTTTGTGAAGAGTTGGTATTAATCTTTCTTTAAACATTTGAAAGAATTCGCCAGTGAAACCATGTGGTTCTGGGCTTTTCTTTTTGTGAAGTTTTTAATTACTAATTCAATCTTTTTACTTTCTACAGATATTTAGATATTTTCAAATTTTGTAATTCTTCTTGAGTAAGTTTTGGTAACTTGTGTCTTTCTACAAATCATCCATTTCATTTAGGTTATCTAATCTGTTGGCATGCATTGTTTATATCTTTCTTGTAAAATACTTTTGATTCCTACAAGGTCAGTATCAAAATGTTGTCTTTCACTCTTGATTTTAGTAAATTCGGGTTTTTCACATTTCATCTTGGGAGCTGAAAAATGACAAGGTGGTGAGTTCCCTGGATTTTCTTTTTTTTCTCATATACTCCAATGTGGGTGCTGGAGAAACCACAAAGCTGGGTACTGCAAGGGATGTAGACAAAGAAATTTCTAACAAAAGTCTACTCTCTCTAGCTAAAAGACCAGGAAAAGGGGGCCAGCCCCATGGCTGAGTGGTTGAGTTCATGCACTGCGCTTCAGAGGCCCAGGGTGTGGACATGGCATCATTCAACAAGCCACACTGAGGCAGCGTCCCACATGGCACAACTACAAGGACCCATAGCTAAAAATATACAATTGTGTACTGGGAGGCTTTTGGGAGAAAAAGGAAAAATAAAGACTTTAAAAAAATAAATAAATAAAAGACCAGGAAAAAGACAGATGCAGTCTAACTTTCAGACGATTACTAACAAGACAGTAAACTTTTAGACAATTACTGCTCTACTCCAGCCAAACACCACAGAAGACATATGGTTCTACCCCCATCCATGTCAGCAAAGGCCAAAGGGGAACCTAGACTTCCACTTCACTAGCTGTAATGAGGAGCCCTAAAATTCCAATCAGGAAAATGTTAGAGAAGGCCAAGAAGTGAGCCAAGACTTCCATCTCTACTAGGCAATAATGAACACCTGCACTTCCAGAGATGAGCCCAGTGGAAATTGTTTGGGGAGCATAGACTTTCATCCTCATGTAGGGAGGGACATAATGAAGGGACAGTCTCAAAGAAGGTCTCGTAGAGAGTCAGGATTTTTACTCTATTCCTGTGGGAAGAAGTAAGGAGGCACTCTTATTCATCCCAAACAGGAAGGCATCAATGGAAGCCAAGTAGGGAGCTAAAATTCCAACCTCCACATGAGTCATAAGCCCACCCACCCAGTTGTCAACAGAGGCCAAGTGGAGAAGCTAGACTTGTACCCCTACCTCATATAAGGAAGCGATGCCCGCCCTTCCTCTGCTGAGGCTGTCGTAGAAGAAGCTAGTTAAAACAGAATGTTTAAGTAAGATCCAGTCTCATAAAATAATATTCACAATGCCCAAGTTTCAATCGAAAATCATACACCATACCAAGAACTATAAAGATCTCAAAGTTAAAAAAAACGACAATCAATGAGTACTCATACCAAGAGGACAGAGATATTAGAACTATCCAACAAATATTTTAAAGTACTCATCATGAAATTGCTTCAAATAGCAATCACCAACATGCGTGAAACAAATGAAAAAGTAGAAAAACTCAGCAAAGAAATAAAGTTTTGGCAAAGAACTTAAAAACATGAAGAATCAAATGGAAATTTTAGAATGAAAAAGTAAAATAGCTACATTTAAAAACAAAATCTCAATCGAGGGGCTCAACAACAGAATGGAGAGGAGAAAGGAAATAACTAGTAACCTAGAGAGAGAAAAACAGAAAATAATCCATCCCCAACCCCCCAAAAAAGGCTGAAATCCCCCAAAGAGTCTGAGTGTCCTGGAGGACTATACCAAATGATCAAAAAATCTGTGCCATGTACTTCTGGAAGGAGAGGAGAAAGAGGGCGGGCCTGAAAAACATTTAAATAAATAATTCATCTGACAGAACTTGACAGAAAATTAGCAAGAATTTGGAAGACACCATAAACCAACAGGATTTAACCAATATTTATAGAACCGTTGATGGAACAATAGGATATACATTCGTTTCAAGTTCCCGTGGAGCATTATATTAGACAGACCATATCCCAGGCGATGAAGCAAACCTTAACACATTTAAAATAATGGAAACAATGCAGAATATTCTCTCTGTTCACATAGAATCAACTAGAAATAAATAACAGGGAAATATTCAAACACTTGGAAACTATCAGTACAGTTCTAAATTATCCATGGATCAAGGAGGAATCTCAAGGGAAGTAAAACAATCTTTTTAACTGAATGAAAATAAAATACAATGTATCAGAGCATTGCTAAGAGGGGAAAGTATAATAAAAATGCGAACATTAGAAAAGAGGGGGGCCAGCCCCACTGCTGAGTGGTTAAGTTCCCACGTTCTGCTTCAGTGGCCCAGGGTTTTGCCAATTCGGAACCTGGGTCCAGACATGGCACCACTCATGAAGCCATGCTGAGGTGGTGTCCCACATGGCACAGCCAGAAGGACCTACAACTAGAATATACAACTATGTGCTGGGGTCTTTGGGGAGAAGAAGAAGAAAAGAAAACAAAAAAATGAAGAATGGCAACAGATGTTAACTCAGGTGCCAATCTTAAAATAAAAAAAAAGAAAAGAGGAAAAATTTCATATCAATAATCCAAGCTTCCAATTCGAGAACCTTAGAAAAAGAAGAGTATAAGTCCAAAGAGAGCAGAAGGATGTAAATAATTAACATAGAAAAATAATAGAGAAAATCAATGAAGCAAATAGCTGGTTCTTTGAAATTTTTAATAAAATTAAGAAAGTCCTAGCCAAATTGATGATGAAAAAATTAGAGAAGATGTAGATAACCAATATCAGGACTGAAACTGGGAATACTAGTACAGACCCTTCAAATATCAAACAATAACAAAGAACGCTATCTAAAACTTCGCACACATAAATTTAACAACCTTGATGAAACGGAGCAATTCACTGAAAAACACAAACTACCAGAACTTACCCAAGGTTAAATAAATTATTGGAATAGCTCTATAACTAGTAAGGAAAGTGAATTTGTCATTTAAACGCTACTATAAAAGAAATTTCCAGTCCCAGGTGCTTTTACTGAAAAATCCTACCAAATATGTAAAGAAGAATTAATACCTATTCTAACCAATCTCTCCCAGAAAATACTAGTGGAGGAAACTCTCCCATTTAATTTTATGAAGCTAGTATCCTACTAAATTCAAAACTTGAGAAAGACAATAAAAAAAAAGAATGAAAATTATAAAGCATTATCCCTCATAAATGTAAAGGCAAAAAATTCTCAACAAAATATTATCAAAAGGAATTCGGCAATATATAAAAAGAAATTTACACAGTAACCAAATAGGATTTGTTCTAGGGGTACAACTCTTGCCTATTATTTGAAAATCAATAACATTATACTGAGGGGTGAAAGACTGAATGTCTTCCTCCTAAGATCAGGCAAAGAGCAAGGAAATCAGTTCTTACCATTCTTATTTATTATCATGGTGGATGTTTTACCTGTGCAATGAAGTAAGAAAGATAAATAAAATTTACACAAATCAGAAAGGAAGACGTTAAACTGTCTCTAATGACAGATTACATGATTGTAACCTGTCTAGAGTTGTAATCTGATCTGCATTGGAAATCTTAAGAAATCTAAAAACACCAAAAAAAACCTCTCCAAGAATTAATAAGTTCAGCAAGCTCAAAGGATGCAAAATAAATACCAAAAGATCTTTTGTATTTCCATAGAGTAGTAATGAATATGTGCAACTGAAATTAAAAATAAAATATAATTTAAGGGGCCGACCCTGTGGTGCAGCAGTTAAGCTTGCACGTTCTGCTTTGGTGACCTGGGGTTCTCCAGTTCAGATCCCCGGCATGGTCCTAACGCACTTCTTATCAAGCCATGCTGTGACAGGCATCCCACATTTACAATAAAGGAAGATGGGCACAGACGTTAGCTCAGGGCTAGTCTTCCTCAGCAAAAAGAGGAGGATTGGAAGCAGATGTTAGCTCAGGGCTAATCTTCCTCAAAAAAAAAAAATATATATATATATATCATTTACAATTCCAAAAAATATATATATTGAGATGCAAATTTAGCAAAACCTGTGAAGGATTTGTATACTTAAAACTACACAACATTGATGAAAGAAATCAAAAAAAGATATAAATAAACATACTATATTTATGGATTGGAAGACTCAACATAGTAAAGATGTCAATTCTCCCCAAATTGATGAAAATGTTTAGTGCAATTCCTATCAAAATCCCAGCAAGATATTTTTTAGATATATATAAGATTATTCTAAAGTATACATGACAAGATAAAGGAAATGACTAGTTAAAACAATTTGGGGAAAATAGAATGAAGAGGGAAGAATAAGTCTACTTGACGCCATGACTTATTACACAGCTACAGCAATAAAGACTCTGCTATTTGTGCAGGCATAGACGTGGATCCATGGAATGGAGTAGAGAACCAAGAGATAAACTCACATAAATATGCCCAGACAGTTTTTGACAAAAGCGCAAAAGTAGTGGAGGAAAGATATTCTTTTCAACAAATAGTGCTGGGACATGAAATTTCACAAATCGAACGTCTAATGCAAAAATCACTCAAAATGGATCATAGATTTAAATATAAAGCAAAACCCACAAAATTTTCAGAAAAACATCACAGAAGAAAATTTGGGAAACATAAGCCTAGGCAAAGAGATTTTACAGCAAAAGACAATTAATAAAAGGAAAATTCGATGAGGAGAAGTCAATAAGATAAAAATTGATAAAAGGAAATTTTGATAAGTTGGACAAAATTGATACTTATATTAAATTTAAAACATTGCTCAGTGAAAGACTCTGTTAATAGAATAAAAATACAAGCTACCAACTGAGAGAATATATTTGCAGATCATATATCGACATAGGACTGCTACCTGGAATACATAAAAACTCTCAAAACTCAAGAGTAAACAAACAATTTAGAAAGTGAACAAATGACATGAAGAATTATTTCAGCAAAGAGGATATACAAATGGCAAAAATGCCTATGAAAAGATGTTCAACGTTATTAGCTATTAGAGAAATGCAAATTTAAACCACAATAAGATGTCATCACATACTTATTAAAAACGGCTAGAATTAAACACAATAACAGGACCAAATGCTGGTGAGGATGTGGGGACACCACATCATTCATGCGTTGCTATTTGGAATGCAATGCCGTTAAAACAGTTTGGCTATGTTTTAAAAAACTAAACATGTAACTAACAAACGACCTAGCAATTCCACTCCTGGGCTTTTATCCCAGAGGAATGAAAACTTACGTCCGACCAAAGAGTGTACATCTACATTTGTAGTAGCTTTGTTCATAATAGCCAAAATCTAGTAATCCAGATGTGCTTCAGTAGGTGATCTTAAAAAAACTGAGATGAAAGGATGAACTATTGATATATGCAACATTTTGGAAGAATCTCCAGAGTATTAAGCTGAGTGCAAAAAGCCAATATCTAAGGTTACATACCATATAATTTGATTTATATACAACATTTTTGAAAGGATAAAATTATAAAGATGGGAAATATATTAGTATTTGCCAGTGACTAATGGGGTTTAGGAAAAGGGAGAGAAATGGCGAGGAAGACAGATGGGCAACATGAGGGGTACCTGTGGTGACAGCAATATTCTGCATTGTGGCTGTGTCACTGGAATATCCTGGTTGTGATACTGTAGTATAGTTTTGCAAGATATTGCCTTTCAGGAAAACTGGGGAAAGGGTACATGTCTATATATTTTATTGCAACTGCATGTGACTCTAAAATTCTCAAAAAAATTAAGTTAAAAATAAAGGGAAAAAAAAAGACAAGGAGAGACAGAGCTTGAAGAAAACAGATTGAAAAATAATAATAAAATGTGTGTTCCAAACACTAAATATCCAAGTAAAATGAATTTTAGAAAGAAAGAGAAAACAATGGAGGGAATCTTCAAACAAATAATTAAAGAAAATTTTTCTGAATTATAGAAATTTGATATTTGATTTAAATGTGTCATGTCATCCCCAGCACAGTAAATGGACTCTGTCAACCTGGGTGCTGAAAGCAAAAGGTGAGAGAAGGACTTGGTTGCAGGTAGTTTGTTTGGGAGGTGATTCCTGGGAGGAAAAAGGGGGAGCAGGGAAGCTGGAACACAAAAGCTAACAGAAGAATGTGTGCTCACCGCTATGGACAACTGCCACTCAGTTCCACAGGGCTGTTCAGAAGATGTCCAGGACTTCAGGACTGTACCTTGGCTTCCAGTGCTGCTACTAAGAAGTTTGAGGCCTTTCTGATTTTTGAGGTTATATGTAATTTGATTTCTACCTCTTTGGAAGTTCTTTGGATCTTCTCTTCATCCATAGTGTTCTGAAATTTCATAATGATATACTTCAATTTTGGTCCATATATCAGAGGTTCCCTGGGCCCCACATCATGTCCTCTCAGCCACAATCCTGATTATAGCCATGGCTGCAAAAGATAGTCCCTTACAGTTTATCATCTAAATCATCTCTCCTTAATAAACACCGAGAGTTGTTTTGTTTTGTTTTCTTCCCTGTGGGAGGATTTACATGTAAGTTCAAGAGTCACAATGCTTCTCATGAGCAACACTGAAAGCCAACATGTCAGAGAGCAATATCCTTAAAATTCTAAGGAAAAAAATATTTGCAACTAGAATTCTACAAACAGCCTAGAATTCCATACTCAGTAAATTAGTAATTAAACATAAGATTTCAATAGAAATAATTTTCAGGTATTCAATTCAAAAAGTTTACCTCCACATGCTTTTTGTGGAGAAGGTACAGGAAGCAATGTTTCACATAAATTTAGGGAAGAAACTAAGAAAGATGAAACCATCAGATCTAGTGAACAGGAGATTGAAACACGAAAGAAAGAAAGGGAATTCCTGCAAAAGTATTTGCTTCAGAGTGTTAATGTAAACAGTGACTGTTGCTCTATTCAAAATTATCCTTTAACTGCCCCAGGCTGATGAAAACCAGGAAGCAACATGTGCTTATGGAAGTGGATTTACCTCAAGGCTAATAAAATTTAAATGTGTGGAGTCTTAGTCTTGTGTTCATATGTTCACGTACTTTTTGTAAAGTTTGCAAAAGTAAAATATTTTAATTGCAATTTGTAAAGAATATTGTTTCTTTCCACTTAAATTCCCATTGATCTTGTTTTCCACCATTTTGGTAGTGCTACAACGACCATGGGCATTTTCAGGACCTGGCTAAGGAGTGGTTGATTTAGTAACCTCTAAGTAACTAGTTTGGAGGTAATGGGCTATGTTTTTAAGATTCTCTTCATTTCTGTGAGTTGTAAAGTCACAGATAGCTATTTAGGTGTGGGGACGGTGTCCAGTTATACGCCTACTGTTCATTCCAGCTGCAACGTTACATGGATATAAGCCAGAGTCATATTAAGATATGATGCATCATATGCAAGATAGCACTGAAGAATGTGTATAATAGAGGAGAAATAGGTTTAAATTATTTTAAACTACACTGTGAGAAATTCTCCCACATCTTACATCTCATGTATGGAAAATCTGATGGACTTTTTCTGTAATTTGGTGATCATACAAAAAATTTACATAACATTGTCAATAACACATTGTAACCCTAAAAATATTTCTAAATTATAAATAATTTCAAAATTAACATATTTTATAACATTAAAAAACCATCATAGGAAAATGACTGAACTGTCTTTCTAAGCCCCTTATAGAAAAAACTATTTTCTGTTTGTCACCATATAAACAATCAATAGGATAGAGCAAAAAGCACATAGAAAACTATTATAAATGTTTGTTAGGCAGTTACCTAATTCAAATATCATGTTATTTTCTAAATTTTATAATATTTATGGCATTTCTCAGCTTTTACATAAAATGTGTTATGATTTATTTACTTGTTTGAAATAAGTACACAGTTTACTTATTTCATAAAGGTGGCCCCTCCTTCAAATTGCATAAACTTCAGGAACCACATGGGGATTTTGCGAGCTGAGAGGGGCAGGGAGGCAAGGAGGAGGGCGTTCTGATTCTCCACAATAAGAAATAGTTGATAATGACTGCATTGAAATAAAGTAGATAAGCATGTCATTTAGAAATACGAGGGATAATACCATAAATAGCAAAACTGATAAAAATACACTGAAAAATTATCCATTCTCATTTCTCTACCTCAAAAGCAGCCTCTTTTAATGAATTAATTATTAGCCTGAAAAACTTGCATAGTTAAAAATAAGTTTAAAAGTAACATCTAGATTTAAAAAAAAGAGAGAGCTGCCTGAGTAGCTTGAGAGCAGAAGTTACTATTTCAGACAGTGCAGGCCACTTCTGAATCATGAAGTCTTCAAAGGCTCTGTAACTGGTGGTTGTGTCTAATATCTGTTATATAAGAATAACATGGAATGATTGGAATAATAGATGAATATTATTCAAATTTGCTTATAAAACTATAGCATAGACCTTTTAAAAGAATGGCTGTAACTCAGAGTGGTTCTTCAAGTCCAGCAAAGATACAGGTTTTTGTGCATGTGTGCTTGACTGGCCCTACGCAGTTCACACTGCGTTTGACGACATTTTGAGATCATTTAACTTCTCCTACTCTCCATTTGAATTGTGTCAAAAAAGGATAACAACAAACCTCAAAATACATAAGAGAGGTATGCTAGCAACTATCTGAGTCCTGCATGTGACTCCTGGACTTTATCAACAGCTTGTCACACACCTAACCATAGCACAAAACCAACACATCAACCGATCTGCACGCAGGATAGTTTCAATGTCATTCTGAACTCTCAGTTGCTGAAGTGAACGTGTACTTTGGAATTCACCTACTTTGTTACAAAAAATAGATTTTATGGTAGTGTAAATTCTCATTTCACTCCAAATTCTAGAAATTATACTTATTTTAATTTTCTTTTCTATTCTTGATTATATAAAACATTGCTCTATAAAATTACAGCAATGATTTAATATTTTCATATGTAAAATAAAAGATTAAAGTCCCTCTAAAAAACTAAAAATTTTATTTTATGTGACCTATAATGATATAAATTGCCTTATTGGGATTTGGCTAAAGATACATTTTTTTTTATTAAAGAGGAATTTCATATAATCTCGTGTAAGAATAGTTTAATAATATTTATATTTAAGCTATATCTAATAATGAAGACTATTTTTTATTAGTGTGCCTTTTTTTAAACCATGTTGATTCAGTGTAGAATTCATGAATATCTGAGAAAGCAAACCATAATATTAGAATAATCTTGTTTATACAATAAATAGAAATTTTGAATACAGTATTTTCTTGCCCACATTATACTGATAAGAATGTTTTAAAATAGTTTATTCTCCTTTGGAATTAATATTAAGTAAATGAGACAAATTCAATAAATAAATATGGAAATTCAAAATGCGTACAAGGTAATCAATACGTTGGTTCTTTTCCCTTCTCCTTAAAGACATGCAATAGTTTTAGAGAAATTGTCCTATGACTATTATTAGTTTCCTAAAAACAAATTCACAAACTTACTATCAATTTTTCATTTCATATAAGGTCCTTGCAGGAAAACCCTATATTTCACATGACATTAAAAACAGATGCTGAGAAAATTACTATATCTAATATATTTTTAAAACTTTTGTTTATTAACTTTGTAATACTTAATTCTATAAAAGAGATTTTACAGGATAAAAATATGTTTTATATTTTCCTTTATTTCCCATTCTTTTCAAGTCCAGTTCTACATGAGAAATTGCTAATTTTTTTCTGAAGTTGATGGAATATGTTTTTATCTAAACTGGTAAAAGAAATAAGCAAAATCATGTAGCTCCGGGATCTGAATTATATGGATGATTTTGCATATGTGTAAATATCAACTAAGGAAAGAAGTTTGTAACATTGATTTTTAAACTGATACAGATTAATAGAATTGAGAACAAGTTCAGAGAAATGCATGGTTTTATTTGCATTCTCTATTTTGTTCATGAATATAAAATAGCCATTTGTCAATCTCCATGCAGAAATGGATAAAAAATTTCATGGTATTGTCGTATCTTATTTGACATCATAGAACATGCATGCATTTTGTCTGTGCAGTGGGCTGGTGGTTCAGCCTGGGCCTGACGATCACGGAGGAAACAATGAGGTGAATTTCCACAAAGCAGTCTGAAAATCAAAGTTGGTTTAATGTTGGCTAAAAAATGAGGTATTTTAGAAGTAATCTCCTACATCTTATTTAATTAATGCTTACTACAACACTATGAAATAGAAAGAGAAAATATCTAAAGTTATTCAAAACATATACTCTAACAGATTATTCAGGCCATGGATTTCATTGTTGAAATAATATGTGGGATTTCCCATTTATAGAGAAATTATTAATATTGAAAAAATAAGCTTTTTTTGGTTTTGTTTATGTTTTCTAAAAGAATACTTTATGAAAGTTTGCTTAAATTACCTCAAACTATTTTATTCTCAAGTTTACATCATATTCCTTTCTCTTGGAAATTAATTGTTCCTATTTGTATCCTTTACAAGATTTTCATTCTAAGAGGGAGCCCAAGAGCATGCTATTATAAAGTGCCCCAGCGAGCTTACAAAGGAGGAGAGTAATCTGGATCAGCACTGACGGTCTTCACACAGTCCTAGTGCTTCTGAACAGGCCTCTGCAGCCCTGAGAAGACAGGTGACATCAGAACTTCATTAAAAGCTCTGCTCCAGTAATGACAATTCAGGGTGCTTTTGTCCATACTTGTAAAAACACGTTTACAAAAGAATTCCCTTATGCCAACTAGTTGCAAAGTGAAACATGCCAAATTGGGAAAACGAGTGGAGGTAAACTCTATTTTCAATGGGAAAAAAACACATCTAGGGCCAGCCCCAGTGGCCTAGTGGTTAAGTACAGCACATCCCACTCTGGTGGCCTACAATCAGTTCCCAGGCATGGACCTACACCACTCGCCTGTCAGTGGCCATGCTGTGGCAGCGGCTCACATACAGAAAGAAGAAGCTTGGCTGTGGATGTTAGCTCAGAGTAAATCTTCCTCAGCAAAGAAAGCGCCAAAAAACCCCCCTACATCTAGCAAAATTGTGTTTAAAATGATGGCTTAAGTCCAATGATGCATCAATTGGAAATATTTAAGGATTATTTAGAATAAAAATGGTTTAAAGTTATGTACTATATCATTTAAGGAAAAATGAAACAATATATGTTCTACTAAATTGAATGAATAAGAGTAGAGCAATTAGTTTTTAATTCTATCCACTTGCATGCAATAACTCATTTCCAAATCCTCTATCTTCTTCCAACATTATTCCAAAGACATGAAATAAAACTAGACAGTCAAGGACTTGAACACAGGTGCTGCTTGTTACTGATCTGGTATCTCAGATAACATTCAAATTTTCTGAAATATTCAGTTTGCTCATCAATAAAATGGTAATACTGTTGTTAAATTTTTGCATTGAAGTTATTGTTGAAATAAAAGTGAGATGACATATTCAAATGATATAGCAACATCCTTCTCTAAAGATTTATGCCTGAAAGGTTTCAATTTATATACTAATCTACATTAATGATGATGAAGAAAAGGGTGTAATAACAATAATGATGATGATGATGATATCATCTCTAACATTTACGAGGTATTGCTATATGCCAAGCATTCTTTTAAGTACTTTAAAATTGTCACCTAAGTAGTTCCTAAGAAAACCCCTATACTACTGTATCCTTTTGTTTTTTTGAACCAGAAATTAAGGCACACAGAGGTCAAAAAACTTACCAAAAGCTCACAGCTAGAATCAGGCTTGAAATGGCTGCCTGACAATAGACTTTATCTCAAACTAGCGACTGTGAAAAGACACTGTAGCATTGATTTAATTTCCAATTAAAATATTTATTTCTCCTTTTATTTAGCTAGCCTGTTTTTTGGTCCGAGGGAAGTGGCAAGGACCCCATGCACTGTGATATCCCTTCTAATTCTCTAGCTCTGATTGCACATTGTCCACAGAAAGCGTCTATTATACACTGTCTCCACCTTCATTCAACATCATGATCTTCATCATCATCTAAAAAGTAATTTTCACATACTTCAGTTTTCCTGCATATAGAGAATATTTGAAGAGTTAGCACAGCAATAGATGTGTTTAATTCACGTGAGTAAGGTCAAAGAAGGGAAGCACTTCCTCGTAGGTGAAATCATTCCTAAGCGGCAGAGCCTGTCCTTACCCCACGTACTCATACTCCAGGTACTGTGCACTTCCCAGTATTCCAAAATGGTCGATGTTAACCAGAATGACCTTTCAATTTGGAAGTAGTTAAAGTTAGTAATTCTTAACATATTCTGAACATACATCCTACATATTCTAAATTGTTGGTGGGAGTTTGGTTAAATGAGTAGAAATGGTTATTTACAGAAAGTATTATTTTTTAACAGCCATTTTATTACATTTTAAAGGTTGTATATATCCCTGAAAATTACCATTTGACATTAATTTTCACACTAAAAAATTAGCTGTTGCTTAATTTCAAGTGATGAGAAACAATCTGTTTAAACCTGCCATGGGCTTAAAATTTTAACTTTGTTAATAACCAGCATTATTACTATTTTAAGTAAAACCTTTTAAAATTTGTTGACATATAATGCTATTTAGTTACATGACAATTTTGATATTTAAAATTATATTATATTTACAGTAAATTAGTTTACATTTTTAAATTGTTAATATTTTATTGTCAAGAAAAATAACGTAAGTTATATTTACTAAAGTAGACATATATCATTGTTCTTCATGCTTCATTGGATATACAAATTATACATTGGGGAGTATAAATTTGATATATTGAAAATATTTCATGTACTAAATTAATTTTTCTTACATTCTTTTAAAGAAAATAGTTGTGAAATTTCATTAGCAAATTATCTTAATTCAGTGATAAAGCATATGTCTTAAATTTTAATTTTATAGAGGGCAGGAAACGTGTTGAAAGCATTATATACAGCATGTGGTACTTTATACAGATAAATATGTATACTTAATAAATCCTTTTGAATCTGACAATAGGAGGCAGTATCAACTACAAAAGAAAGGGAAATATATGTATATTGCACAAGGAAATTTTTACTAAAATATCTCTGTATGTTCTATATTTTTCAGAATATATTAGTACCCTAGCAATCATAATTATTTTGAAATTAATTGTCCTTTATGAAAACTCATGCATTAGCTTTTTAGAGGTGTCAGCCACATAGCGAGGGTAGGGACACAAAAATGAATGAAACACCCCAGGCTTGAGTAGCTTACAGTCTAATAAAGGAAATAGACCTGTAAATACATGATTAGAGAATGCTACAATGATTGTTAGCTCTGTGAGGTTTATACTGAGTGATCCCTGAGAAGAGATAAAGAGTGATATTTGAACTAAACTTTGATAGCTACATAGGAGTTTAACAGTGGAGAAAGGGTAAGGAGAAATTTCTCGGTCAAGGAAAAAAGTTTGTGCAAACGTACGAATAGCAAAGGAAGATAACCTATCAATAAAAAGTTGGAAGCTCAATGTGCTGTTTTTTAGTTAGTGAGAATTTGAGAGGAGTGGGAAATTAAAGTCTAGAATTATTCTATCCTATGGACATCAGAGATAAAGAAATTTTAGGATTGTAATGGACTTGACGAATACACGTTTTGAAAAGATCTGCTGTCGGTGGAAAAGAAAAAGAATTGAAAGGAGAAGGAAAGAATAGGAAATCAGCAGGAACAAAAATACAAAATTTCATGGAGACAGATACAAAAGATCTGCAACAAAGAAGCAGGAGATGTGCCATAGAGAATCAAGAATTATTTAGTAAACATATTCAACAATGCTTGGTGACTAATGGATGTAATAGGTGACAAAAATAGTAACTAACGATGTTTCTGAAGCTGTCAGCTGGAGACCCTGGGTGAGGCGCAAGAATCCATCACAGTGGAACGTCCTTATTGCTAGCCCAGGTGCCTCCACTTGGAAGCTGCCTTGTGGGAGCCTTCTGTTGCGGCCTTCCTCAGGTGCCCCTGGTGAGACTCCAGTATGGGGAGGTGGGGGTGCCTTAAAGACACCTTTCTCCCCTCTGACTTGGTAATCAGTATTTTCCACTCTTAGTCTCACCCTCTCTCCCTCCTCTCAGCTCCCGGGGCTTCATAGAAGGGCAGGAACCTTTTATTTAGGAAGCCTTTGGCGATGAGTTGATTTACCCCATGTGTGCTGATCGCCCGCCCTCACTCGTTGTGCTTCCACGAGGAAAAGGGGAATGTTGGCGATGCGGATACTTTCTTTCTGGTTTCTTGGTTATACTATTGCAGTTAGTAAATTCGTAACTGTTGCTTTGATTTTCGCTTGTTGTTTTAATCAACCAACAATCTCCAGTTCAGCTCTCAACAGTAAGTGGGTATAACCACATGCCCAGGAATGAACGTGGGTTAATCTGGAGGGAGTTCCCAGCCAATAAAAGCCAACAGGTTGACACAAGGTAAACCTTCATTAAGGGTAGTTATTATTTATTGCTGTATCAGGAGAGGCCGATTAAAAACATAAAAGCTGTACACTAACATTTCTTTAGGCTTCCATCACCCTATAACCTTCCCTAACCACTGGCCTCAGAATGAATTATTTTGTAGAGAGTCTCCATCTAATGAAGGAGGAATGGCGTGCCAATCTTTTTATGATATAGCTTTCAAGTAAAATGGGTTTTTATGTGGACAATGGCGGGGGTAATCTTTAATATTAATTTCATTTTCTAATATGTGTCATCTTTACTAATTAGTTATTAGTGGCATATTTCATTTCTGAAATAGAGATAGATTTAAGGACAAAAAGAATTTCTTATTAATCTTTGTGTTCCCTGGTGGCAAACTCATTGTCTGACACATACAGGTGATCAAAATGTTATAACTGAATGAAACTATTGTTATGTACTACAAAAGCAACAACAAAAGAGCAACAAACAAAAATACTTTCATGGGTAACGGAATCGTGTGCTAGTGATAATATCGGTATTAGTGATGATGTTCATAATAAGGAGAGCTAACATCTACCAGATGCTTTAAGCTCTAGGCTATATCCCTTCTGAAAACAAAAGTAGCAAAGATAGAGACAAACAGAGCCTGCATTTGGTCCTCCGGATTCAGCCTTCGAAGCAGAGAACTCCTTGGTCATTCACTTTCATGTGCCAGATTATTTTCTCTCTCTCTCTCATAAACTTTGAATTATGTTTCTACCAGTGTCTATCATTTGAAACCAAATAGGTACTGATTACTACACTCTGGAAAATTAGAAAAAGTGTGTAATTGGCTCAGTTTATAAGTAATATGCTGGGCTTATAGAGGTTGTCATTTTCACAGAGCCTTAGAAACATTGAAAGATAGAGATGATAAAACACATGCAGCTTCCTGACATGCAACATACCTTTGCAATATCAATGCTTGTGTAATTTACATTAAAAGTATCTTCCATCAGAAAGGACTTCTGGAGGACAGGCAAATTTCTACCATTTTTCTGTTTAATTTATAAGCAGAAGATAACTTCAAGCCCTGAAGAAGTACTATTTTGGTGAGACTATTTGTGTTTAAAATGGAGAAAGAGACACTTGTTGAGAGACAACTGAACCTCCACCTACTTGCTCTCCAGACTTTCCCACACCTGCTTCTAACTGAAATGACAAATGAAATACAAAAAGAGAGGGGAACGGAAATCCATGTGAAATTAGAGAATGTTTCTTCACCACATTAGAAGCACCAAGTAATTGTTTGCTATGTAGAGTATAAGGAAACATATTAAAATAATAACAAATCTAGGACTCATTCTGTCTCTGGAAAGCATGCCAGATCAGATCCTGGCAGAGTGCCATTTGTGTTCAATAAGATGAACCATGGGGCAAATGAGAGTGAATTTCCAACCTTGGCAATGCCACTGGGGATGCATTTTTGTTGCTTTAAGCCAAAAATAATGAGAGTGTGTTTGGCCAGGTTTGTTCCTGGCTTAGACTTGGAGCCCTCCTAGAGCAGAAGGCTCTAACAGGCAAAATCATGGAATATGCTGTGGTTGGCTCTTAAGAAAGTCAGATATTCCAGGCAAACACCAGGGACTCTGCGGATGCTGACTCCTGGCTACCACACCAACCACTAAAAAGACGCTCTCAGACAGAAGGCTGAACTCCCTGCTGTGAATGACTAGATGATTTCCAGCTTCCTCCCTTCCCGGCTCTTCCTAGCTCATGGCACCTCTTTTGTAATGTGATAAAAATCTTTAAAGTATATCTAAAATTTTCTTTTCTCACTTTGCATGTCCTTAGACATTTGGATTAGGACCTGTATCGATCTCTGACAAAACCAAGCTCAACTCGAATTTCCTATCAAGCCTTAGTAGCAAAGTGTAGACTTCATTCTTTAAGTGTGAGCTAAGAAAAATGTCATCCTAACTAGGAATAAATAGTGTTTTTCCAAGAAATAGGAGTAAATTTTAGACAAATTTGAATTCATAGTCTCAGGAGATTGAAGAGTTCTTTACAGAGCCAGAAAAAAGATTTCACTAAGATGAAAGATCCACATGGTGAATTGGGATCCGCACTATGCAGCAAACATTTTCTATGCTGCAGAAAGTTAAAGTGATAAAGTAGAAAGTAAATGCAAGAAATTCTCCCAGCCCTGGAATTCAGAAAATGTTAGTGAATAGGTGAGAATGGTGAGGAAAAGAAAAGAATGTGATAGATGCATTAAATAGACCAGTCTATACTCACACAACAGCGTTCCTAAACTAAGAGTTTGAAAAGGGGAAGAGAAAATCTCAAATAAATTTAACGATTTGGTTCATCATGAAAAACTAAACCAGAAAAGCAAAAGAGCTCATTACATTTAAAAATATATGTATCTTTAGCTATCTCTCCTTTTCTCTCTATAAAAATTACCACGCTAAACATATACAAGATAGAAAATATAAAATGATTGACTAAATGATAAAAATTAGATACACAGCAAATGCCTCCCCCACACTAACTCCCAATAGATATTGATACTGCAATGTATTTTTTGGAAAATAAAAAAGATTACAAACCCCAAATATTGTATTTATCCATGTGGTCACTCAAGTTAGTAAGGGACCAAATGCTGCTGTGGATAAAAATAAGATAAAAAAATAAAGCACGTGAAGGCTGTTTTAATGTATGTGATTAAAAGATAAAATAGAATTTAAATATTAGTTACTAAAGAGAAAACTATTAAGGTTGATACATATTTAAAAAGTTAGAAAATTAGGAAAACTTTTAACGTAGATTCATGTATTAGGTTACAGAAATTGTACCATTTCATGCTAACTTTTTCATTTTACATTTATATTTATGACAGTAAATAGCAGTTAATATATGAGGATAACTTCATAAATTATGTTAAATATGCTTTAGAGACAAAAATTGCCATTATAAATAAGCGCTGGCTATATACTGTCCAAAACATGAGAAAGTGAGAGAGGGAAAGAAATGCCCTTATTCTGTTTAGCTACTGCTGTATAACAGACTTAACCTGTAAATCAGCAATTTATTCTAATATCTCACATTATGTGGGTCAGACGGGTTTAGTGGAAATGGCTCATCTCTGCTCCAGGATGCCTGTGGCCACAGCTGGAAGCTGGAACATCTGGGGTCTGACTAGACAGCCATCTTTCTCTTTCTCTCTCTGTCTCTCTTTCTCCTGAAGGCTTCTTCCCTCCCCACCTTAGACTTACACACAGTGTGCTGGCTCGGGATGCTCAGATTTCAAATGTGGCAGCTCAGGGCTCTGAGAGAAAGGGAGTGGAAATGGCCAATCTCCCAAAATGAGGGGCTAAGAACCACTGCAGCGCAGCCTCACTTCATCACACTCTGTTGGTCACAGCAGTCACAAAGACTGTCTCTTTCTGAGTGGGAGTGTTGTCTTTGCTCTAATCTGACACAGGCCCAGCAGAACCAAGGCTTGGGCCAAGAGGGGTCAATGCTTAATCTCTCAAGGTGTCAGTTTACTCATCTGTAAAATAGAGTTATTAATAGTTCTTACGGTATAAGGTTGTTCCAAAGATTAGAAGTTTATGAAATTCAGTGAAATTTTAAAAATTTAATGTATAATTTTAAAAGTATTAGAATTTTAATTTCATATTTTATTGAATAATGAATTGAGCTATAGTATTTTTCTTTCCTCTGAATCTTCTCTTGAACATACTTATGTTCACATGCTCTCTCTCACTTTTCCTTTTCCTCTCTCTCTCACTCACCCAAAAGCATATCCATGAATACTTCTCATCTTGATCACATTCTGGGACACACACACTCAAATATCAGAGCATTCTAAAACAAATTAATAAAATAGATGGTGATCTCTTAAAACAATTTAAAGAAAACTTAAAATTAGATTTAAATTAAAAAATAACTATATTAATAAATTTTAGAATGGCTTAGCTCATCCTGGAGATTTACCAGAAAAATTAAAGAAAATGCTAAATCTTAGCTCAAAATAAAAGAGGGAATAAAATTGCAATTAAAGGTGTTTAGAAACCGAATAGAGTGACAATCAGTAACCTATATGTAAATGTTTATTGGATAAAGTAAAAGCTATTTCGACGTAAATGTATCACAAAAATCCCATAGCCACCAAGAAAGAAAGAGAAAAATAATTAAACCTTCAACTTATGAAGACATAAAACAAACAACCAAGTATACCTGAAGAATATTGAGGTAAACAGTAAATAAAAATAAATACATGTTCCATGGTATGGAAAATGATAGGAATGATAAAAAAGTTCTCTATTTAATTTAATAGATTTGTAATGTTTCATTTTGTTTTTTAGTGAGGAAGATTGACCCAGGACTAACATCTATTGACAGTCTTCCTCTTTTTTGCCTGAGGAAGATTGTCCCTGAGCTAACATCCATGCAAATCTTCCTCTATTTTCTCTGTGGGATGCTGCTACAGGGTGGCTTGATGAGCAATGTGTAGGTCTGCACCTGGCACCAAAAGCCACAACCCGGGGCAGCCAAAGCTGAGCATGCGAAGTTAACTACTATGCCATCAAGCCAGCCCCCAGTAGACATAATTTTTAAATGCTCTTTGAAAATTTAACAAAGGAAGAAAGCATAAAACTTTATAAATGTGACATAAAATATAAACAAAGATATGGAGAATGCAGAATATTAAGATCGTATCCATATTGTTCTATACCATCATATATGAGATCAATGTTTTCCTTTAAAAAATGTGAAATTCAAAGATTATTTTATAGAAGTTCTGAACAGAAAGTAATTTAAAAAGTCTGCCTAAAGAAAAGGACAATGAAAAATAAAATTTTCAAAAATAATTTAAATTCCAGATAGTTTTTACATGTGAGTTCCAGGAACAGATTATTCTATATTATTTAAATGATACTAGAACAGAGAAAACGATGGAAGACCTTTCTGATTGTTTTATAAATCTATAAAAAGATGATGACTTAAGCACTAAAAATTTTCCTGACGAGTCTTCCTTATGATCTAGTACTGATATGAAATATAATAAAATAATAATCAGCACTACATTATAATAATATTCAATGCTATCATGTAACAACAACAAAAAATACCAAAAATATCATAGTAATCTGTGACTAGTATCTGTAACTTCTCCAGTTAGGGAGGACCTAATCATCAGTTTTTGAAATTAGTTCATCAAGGAGGGTTTGTAGAGTCAGCAGCTCTGCCTCCTGTAATATTTGTCCTATTCATCATTAGCAGAGATGGACTGAAGACTCTGTCCAAAATTACTTTGTGGATCTATTAAGAGAACGACATTAAGTGTTGCATTTGCAAACGGAATCTACCAGTTCGCTTACAGGTGAAAGGCTCTGTCTGAAATTGAGTTCCCCCTGATATCATATTCACCATTGATAATAGAGAGCTTTTAGCTCTGAGCAGTTGGCAGTGAAAGAGGTGGTATCTGAGCAATGTTTCTATGGCTTTCGTTTTTATGCATTTTATTATTTGCATTAAAATAATACATTTGCAAAATACAAAGTAATTCTACTAATTGGCACAGTTCCACATGGGACAATTCTGCCAATCAAATTCAAGGTGAAATGTAACATAACTTAGAAGTATTGAGCTCTGAATGATAAAGTCAATTAATTCCTGTGGGGAAAGTATACAGGTGGCCATTGTGATAAATCTACTTGCAATTCAGAAGGAATATGAAAGCCTTATGTGATGCCTATAGAAAAGATTAAAAGAAGTCATAACTTTTACTTTTTTGTAAGGCTTGTGATTAGTACCCAAGCTTAATAATTCTACTCATATATCTTGACTACTTCTGCCTTTTTTACTATAACTTTTTTTGTTGGTTTATGAGACAGCCTAAAGGAAACTATTTCAATGATTACTATTTTCAGCATTGTGCACTTCTCCTTCATGGACTGACTTGGCTGCATATTAAAATTATAGTTTATGTCAGTATCCAGTGAAGAGGTAAAATATAGACCAGAACAGACTTTGTTCTGTCTGTTCTCGACCTCCTTTTTTTTGACAATGTCCAAGTTCATCAGCACTAAAATGTTGCATGAGAAGAAAATTACAGTGAAGCTCACCGAGACATCTCCATAACTGGATAGATCAGTAAGCAAAATACTTAACAGATTCTAAATGTGTATCTGACTATACTCTCAAAAGTACGTCGTAAATAAGACTCTCTTTGTCATGCCATTCAGAGAATCCATCTAGTGCTCCAGCACTGATGAATAATAATAAAAAATAAAAATTACATGTTGTCCATTGAGTGTGTTAAGATAAAGAATTTCATCTTCAGTATAGGTACGAGGATACAAAGATACTTGAGAAGGAACCATGGAATATCTCTTTAGTTATACTAAACTCACCAAGGTATATTGTGATATAGTTTAATAAAAAGGGGAAATATATATGAATAAAATTAAATTTAACCCAAAGTAAATAGAAGAGCCAGTTTGAAGTGCATGTTTTCAATCTCCTAAGTTACTTAACTGATGAAGTGATAGAGGCTCGTCAGGAAACAAAGTATATACATAATTTCTGTAGCACTAATTATTTATTCCAATTACTCGGAATTTATCATATATATTGCTTTTATCTCTTAGATATGATAAATAAATGATAATTGATAAGTAGAAAGATTGATATCTGCATCTTATCTAGATGAAAATGTTTCTCGGAGAAGAAACTTGGTAGCCTAGTAGCTATTTCAGTGTTTTAGATATAGAATAAGATTGAAATATGACGGAGCTACAGTTAGGATAAGTGGGAGTCGACTCAAAATTGGTATTTATTATATTAGAACATGCATTGAAAATAAAATAATTCATGCTATAAGAACCTAAGTCCTTGAAAGACAAATGAATAGAAAACGATAATTGAAGTTTCTAATTATTGATATTATGTGAATTAGGATTAGGTTAAGGGAATGCTATGGTCCAAGTAATCTTGACATGTGTAAGTGTAAATGCATTTATATATATTTAATCAACATATAATAAAAATTTAAAATAAATATGTTATAAAAATATCCAACATATGCAAAAGATTCTACTAAGTGGATGCTATAATAATGATCCATGCCCTTTTATGATCTATGATTTACAACACTATGGTAGATAAAAATTACGCTTGTGGAAATAGAAGTAAAAATGACAAGTGTCAATAGCAATCCATATTAGGAAAAACTATTAGATGGTCACCAGGATTCTCACTCACTGTTGTACACAACCCGTATAATTCAGTCCCCCTGAGTGTGGGTTAAATCTGTGAATGTGATAGAATATCACTCCCCTGATTAAGGTACTAATCAGCTGACTCTAAATTAAAGAGAGATTACCATAAGTGGGCCTGACCTAAGCGAAGGAGCCTTGAAAAGAAGGGGAAGAGTCAGAGAGGCACATTCCCGGTGCCCTGAAAGAGAGCAAACACCCGTTATGCAAACTGTCTATGGGGCCATGTGGTGAGGGACTGCTGCAGTCTCTAGGACCTGAGAGCGTTCCCCAGACGATAGCTAACAGAAAATAAAGACCTCAGTCCTACTGCGCAAGGAAATATGTTCTTCCAACAAGCTGAATGAGCTTAGAAGAGGACCTTGAAACAGACTTCACAGCTGGCTGACATCTTGATGGCAACCTTCTGAGACCTTGAGCACACAGCAAACCTGCCCCCTGAATCCTCATTCACAGAAATGCTGAGAGAGTAAATCTGTTTTATTTCAAGCCACGAGATTTGTAGTAATTAGTTACCCATGAATAGAAAATGAATACAAAATCTTTGACAACAATTGAAAGCCAAGACTAATTGTCAAACGACTTGCACAAAATAACTGCCATCGACATGTAGGGGAAGAAGAGGTCTATTCAATTTGCAATAATAAGTAATGAAAGGTGTGAGATGACTTGAGACAAAAGAGCTAAGATGACATTTTATGGGAATGAGAAGAAATTCTTTATAATGATCAATTTACTGGCTTAAAGGAGGTACAAAGAATGACATTTGGAGCACCAAACTTAGGCCAGTGCTTCAAAGTGCCTCAGAGATATAATCCATAAAAAGCATGAAAATTGAGAAGATGGTGGGTTGGTTATCCTAAGAGGTGGTGAGAAAACATTCTGGGTGTTTGAAGTAAAAGCATAGAGATTAGAAAAATCTCTGGTAGCCCATGTTCATTGGAAGAAAAATAGAAGGAGAAGAAGATAAGAGAGAGGAAGAATGTAAAGGAGAAGGAAAGGTAGAGGAAAATAAAATAGATAAGAAAAATAAATTATTATTTGTTCTCAAGTGTCTAAATTTTATAGCTAGCTTAATATTGAATTTCTGCAATAAGCAGCATTTTTAATTAACCTTGGAAAGTCATGAGTGTTATCTGAAAGTTTAACTGGTTCTTTTTAAAAATCATATGTATTTATTGAGACTTTCTATTTCTTCATGATTGGTCTTGGTAGATTGTATGTTTCTAGGAATTTATCTATTTCTTCTAGATTATCAAGTTTTTTCACATAGAATTTCCCACAGTAGTCTCATATGATACTTTTTATTTCTGTTGCATCTGTTGTACGTCTCTTCTTTCATTTCTGATTTTATTTGAGTCTTCTCCCTTTTTCCCTAGTTGGGCTAGCTAAGAGTTTGCCAAATTCATCGTTTTTACAAACCAGGCCTGTACCCAGTATGGAATTTGAATCAGTAATTAAAAACCTCCCAACAAAGACAAGCCCAGGGCTAGATGCCTTCAGTGTGGAATTCTACCAAACATTTAAAGAAGTAATGTCAATCCTTCTCAAACTCTTCTAAAAAATTGAAAAGGAGGAAACATTTCCAAAATCATTTTATAAGGCCAGCGTTACTCTGACACCAAACCAAACAAAGATACCGGAAGAAAATAAATTACAGGCTAATATCCCTGCTGAGTATACATGCAAAAATCCTCAACAACATACTTTCAAATGAAATCAAAAGCACAATAAAAGGATCATACACTATGACCAAGTGGGATTTATCCCTGGAATGCAAGGATGGTTCAACATATGAAAATTAATCAATGTAATGTACCACAGTAACAGAATAAAGAATAAAAATCATATGATCATGTCAACAGATACAGAAAAAAATTGACAAAATTCAATATCCTTTCATGATAAAAACTCTCAACAAACTAGGAATAGAAGGAAAATATCTCAAGATAATAAAGGCTATACATGAAAAGCCTACAGCTAATATCATATTCAATAGTAAACTACTAAGAACTTTTCCTCTAAGATCAGGAACAAGGCAAGGAGACCCACTCTCTCCATGGCTATTCATCATAGTGCTGGAAGTCCTAGTGAGAAAAATTAGGCAAGAAAAAAAAAGAAGGCAGCCAATTCATAAAGGAAGAAGTAAAATTGTCTTTTCAGATGACGTAGTCTTATATATAGAAAACTCTATAGGTGCCATTAAAAAAAAACCTGTTAGATGTCATAAACAAACAGTAAAGTTGCAGGATACAAAGTCAACATCAAAAATCAGTCGCATTTCATTATATTACCAATGAATTATCTGAAAAAGAAGTTAGGAACACAATCCCATTTACAATAGCACCAAAAAGCATAAAATACTTAAGAATAAATTTAACCAAGGAGGTGGAAGACTTACATTAAAAATTATAAAGCATTGATGAAAGAAATTAAGGGACATATAAACTAATAGAAAGACATCCCATATTCATGCATTGGAAGTCTTTTTGTTTTTTTTTTTAAAGATTGACACCTGGGCTAACAACTGTTGCCAATTTCCTTTTTTTCTGTTTTATCTCCCCAACCCCCCCATACACAGTTGTATATCTTAGTTGCAGGTCCTTCTAGTTGTGGGATGTGGGACACCGCCTTAACGAGGCCTGACAAGCGGTGCCATGTCTGCGCCCAGGATCTGAACCCTGGGCCAATGCAGCGGAGAGTGCGAACTTAACCACTCGGCCACGGAGCCAGCCCCTGGAAGTCTTAATATTGTTAAAATGGCCATACTACCCAAAGTGATCTATATATTTAATGTAGTCCCACCAAAAACCCAATGATTTTTTTTTTACAGAAATAGAAAAATAAATTCTAAAATTCATATGGAGCCACAAAGGACCTCAAATAGGCAAAGCAACCTTGAGAGGAACAAAGCTAGAGACATCATACTTCTTGATTTCAAAATATATTGCAAATCTAGTAGTTAAAACAGTATGATGCTGTCATAAAGACAGACATATAGGGCAATGGAAGAGAATAAACAGCCCAGAAGTAAATCCCTGCATATATGGTCACCTGATCTTTGACAAGGGTACCAAGAATATACAGTGAAGAAAAGGAAAGTCTCTTCAACAAATGTTATTGGGAAAATTAAATATTTACCTGTGAAAGAATGAAATTGGACCCTTATCATACATTATACACAAAAATCAACTCAAAATGGATTAAAGACTTAAACACAGGACATGAAACTATAAAACTCCTAGAAGAAAATGCAGGGGAAAAGCTTCATGACGCTGGTCTTGGCAATGATTCCATGGGTATGATGCCAAAAGCACAGGCAATAGAAGAAAAAATTAGACAAATGAGACTACACCAAAGGAAAAACTCTTCTGCACAGCAAAGAAAACAACCAACAGTGTGAAAAGTCTACCTGTGGAACGGGAGAAAATAATTACAAACTGTATATATGATGACGGGTTAATTTCATCTCTAAAATATATAAGGAATTTCTATAATTCTGAAGCCCAAAAACTAATACCCAATTAGAAAATGGGCTAAAGACTTGAATAGACATTTCTCCAAAGAAAACCTACAAATGGCCAACCAGTAGATGAAAAGATATTCAACATCACTAGTCATCAGGGAAATACAAAGCAAAATCACAATGAGATACCTCACACCTGTTAGGATGGATATTATCAGACAAAAGGGGGAAAAAAGCAGGTGACAACAAGTATTGGTGAGAATGTGGAAAAATTGGAACCCTTGTACACTGTTGCCGAGGATTTCAAAAGGTGCAGCTGTTGTGGAAAACAATATGGAGGTTCCTCGAAAAATTAAAAGTAGAACTACCATATGGTCCTGCAATGCCAATTCTGGGTATTTATCCAAAAGTATTGAAATCGGGATCTCAAAGAGATATTAGCAGTCCTATTCGTTGAAGCACCGTTCACAATAGCCGGGAGGCAGAAACGACCTTAATGTCCAGCATTGGACGAAGATATACATACAATGGCACACTATTCAGCGTTAAGAAAAGAAGGAAATTCTGCAATATGTGACAATTTGGATTAACCAGGAAGACATTATGCTAAGTGAAATAAGCCAGTCACAGAAGGGGAAACTCTTCCTGATTCCACTTATATGAGGTATCTAAAATAGTCAACTTTATAAAATCAATATGTTGAATGGTGGTTTCCAGGGCCTGGGTGAAGGGAAACTGAGGGTTACTAATTGCGGGGCGCAAAGGTTCACTTACAGAAGATGAGTAAGTTCTAGATATCTGCTGTACAACACTGCCTCTACAGTCCACACGATGCATTGCGTGTATTGTGCAGTGCCTGCAACTTCATTTCTTTGTAATATCTTGCAGTTTGCAAAGAATATGTATGTCCTCATTTTAATCTTCAAGTTTATGCTGAGAGATAAGGCACGCATTTTTATGATCAGTTTACAGGCTTGATTATGAGGCTCAGAGATGCTAATAAGTGCAGATAGTTTTTGATAATATTAATCTCAGTTGTAGTCACAAATATTTCGCTTGATGTTCTGGCATTAGCTATAACAAAGATTCAAGGAAGAAAACTAGTTTTAGTGTGAGAGATAATTAGTTTATTTTTAAAGTATTGAGTTGAGGAAGAAACCATGGCAAGTCATAGAATTTATTTTTCTTAATAATTTTAGCTGGTTTTTACATTTTTTCTTGGAAGATTAGCCCTGGGCTAACATCTGCTGCCAATCCTCCTCTTTTTGCTGAGGAAGACTGGCCCTGAGCTAACATCTGTGCCCATCTTCCTCTACTTTATATGTGGGATGCCTGCCACAGCATGGCTTGTCAAGCAATGACATGTCTGCACCCCGGGATCTGAACTGGTGAACCCTGGGCCACTGCTGCAGAACATGCGAACTTAACTGCTGCTCCAACAGGCTGGCCCCTTCACTGGTTTTTAAAACATTAAAGCCTATCAAAATTTCAAACACATTATTCCACAATTGCAGTGCAGATGAATATTTTTAATGGATCACAACTAAAATAGCATAGTAAAATAGAGCATTTGACCAGCAAACTTATCTGCATATTACTTTCGTAAGAATTTTTTTTTAATTTTTAAGCTTAAACTGTGCTTGAAAACTGATAAAATTGAGCAATATTTGTATTGCTCACAGTCCTTTGTCTAACTATTAGAATATATTATTAAAAGTAAGGCAGGGCCGTCTCCTGGCCAAGCGGTTGGGTTTGCGCTCTCTGCTTAGGTGGCCCAGGGTTTCGTGGGTTCAGATCCTGGGCGCGAACATAGCACTGCTCATCAGGCCGTGGTGAGGCAGCATCCCACATGCCACAACTAGAAGGACCCACAACTAGAATATACATCTATGTACTGGGGGGATTTGGGGAGAAGAAGTAGGAAAAAGAAGATTATCCACAGATGTTAGCTCAGGGCTAATATTTAAAAAAAGTAAAGCAGTAGAGGCTTTTGGTTGAAGATTGTGGAATTGAAGAAAACACTGTCCCAGGAATAAATCAGAAAGTTTGTCTTGCTGACTTTACTCCTCTTGACCCTGTCATGTTTCTTTTCCTGGGGGCAGTGTCAGCCACATCACCGACTTTTGGTTTGAGTCCGTTGGAAGTCTCGCTGCGAGAGTGGTGTAAATATCTATCATTTTGTAAAAATAAACCCCAATACTAAGTGGCATGGATTGACAACAAGTTTTCAATCTCTGATAATAGTTTGGACTGACTGGGCTTAGCTGGGTGGGCAATTCTGTGTGAACGGGGCCAAAGGAAAGCAGGGGCTCCAGTGAGCTGGGACCTGCGAGATGACTCCTTCAGAGTTCTGCTGTCTCGGAGGGGATGCTTGGAGGGATTCTGGGGCGGGCGGTCCTTCATGGAGTGTTCAGGCACTCTTATCCCTGTGGCCCTCCCACATGCTCTATCCAGGGTAGTCCGTCCTCCTGCATCACACTCAGGACACCCAAATGCAAAAGTACAAGGAGCCTCTTCCAGGCTGTCCCATAAGTCGAGCGGCATCACTCCCACCGCCTTCTGGCAGGCAAACCAGTCAGAGTGCCAGCCCAGATTCAGAGGGAGAGGACACAAATGCTCCCTCTCAGGGGCGCGAGCGGTGTGAGGAGTCAGAAAGCAAGCCCAGCTGTTGTCAACCCACATATGTGAAAAGTTATTTTTGAAAGACGAAAATCAAAACTTCTCAGTGGTAGACCCATTTGGAGTAAGTATAACTAATGCAGAGGTTTCTGGAGTCCATGCTATCTATTTATATTCATACACACGACTAGTCAAATTGGGTTCTGTGGAATTGGATTAATATTATTGCTGTGGTAAGAAGCCATCAAAGTCACTTTCTTCCTTAAATAGAATTGGGACTGACTTGTATAAATATAAAATTCTGATGATCTGATAAGATATACCATTTCATCTATATGGCTATGTATTAGTAAAGTACTTAGTATAACTGCCTTTATTGATAGAAGATACAATGGTCAGTATTTCTTTCCCATTTAATCTAATATATCTGTTTTTGACACGATTCTTCCTCAAGGAATAAGCTGTCTTTAAGAGTTACAGGAACACAGACTTTGAAAGTAGAGCACAGCCTGGAGCATCTGCATTAACTGAAAGCAGCGCACCTTCATTCGGGCGTGTCTACAGCCTGTAAGGGTTCCTGGCACAGAGGCAGGATTCAAGAACTATTGGTTGAATGGGTCCAAATAAAACCGAAGCTTAAAAGAAACTTAGAAGAAAGGTAGCAGTTGTTAAGGAGACAGACAGAGTCAGACAGGAGGGTTCAGAGCCTACTTTGAGCACTTTTGAGCTGCATAACCTTGGTAATTTTACCTGATAAATATCATAGTTAATTCAACCAAAATTTTGAGGACCTTAGTAGACCGTGTTGCAATAATCAAATTTGTGTCACCTAATGAAACCTCTTTGGGTCCAGCCTCTTGGGATTTCACTAGTGAGGCTCCATCTTTCAGCATTGCCCAATTCAATATGATACAATGAATACATTGATAACTCGGTCAGTGTGAGGTCAGTTTAATCAGTGGTTAGACTGACTGTAGATGCAGACGGCGTCAGTGAGGAAATCTGCCTAAGGAGGCCAAGTGGAAGAGTTGACCACCTGGTGGTTTATAGTCTATGACTTATATAGTAAAGGAACTTGCTTCTGGATAATTGGTTTGTTCCTAAAAGTCAGTCCTCCTACATTGGAAAAGGTTACTTTTGTCATCACTGTAGATAGGAGAAAACTGTGTCCCAGGAAGTTAAGTCAACTTTTTAAAAATGTCAATAAATCTATGCAATTGAAATTCCGTTTCAGATCCTAGAAATGCAAATAGAATAAATATTGCCAAGCAATTTAGTCACACAAGAGATTTGGCAATTGAGTGCCTGTAATGGTTAATTGTATGTGTCAACCTGGCTAGGCAATGGTTCCCAACTGCTTGGTCAAACACCAGGCTAGATGTTGCTGTGTATTTTTTCTATGATCAACATTTAAATCAGCAGACATTGGGTAAAGCAGATTATTCTACCTCATGCTGGTGGGCCTCATCCAATCAATTGAAGGCCTTAGGAACAAAGACTGAGGTTTTTCAAAGAAGCCTTGAGACTGCAATACAAAAGAACCTGCCCGAGTTTCCAGACTGTCTGCAGATTTCAGACTCAACATCACAACATTAACTCTTACCTGAATTTGCAGTCTGTCAGCTTGCCTTGCAGATTTTGGACTTGTAAGCCCCCACAGTCACATAAGCCAATTTCTTAAAAAAAAGCACAACTCTCTCTATGCGAACATATATATCCTATTGATTGATTTTTCTCTATTTTTTTTTTTGAGAATCCTGACTAATACAGTGATATTTCTATTTTCTCATTAAGTAAGATCACCTCAGGTAAAGAAAATATATTTTTTACGTATGTAAGTTTTCATTTTATTCATTACTGGAATTTATTCCTTAGCTAATTCAGTTCCTGATAAAGCCCTCACAAAATTTTATAAATATTTATTGGTTTGTCGAATGGGTAAATAAATGAAGGAATTCCCAAAACTTCTATTTCAATTATGAATTTTATATATCCACTGCACTTAGAAAAAATTCTGTCATAAAGCTATTCATTAAAAAATTGACTTTAACTGTAATTAGATTTTAAAAAAAACTAGAGTTCCACTAGACAAGCCACCTTTTATTTACCAAAGAATGTGCAAAACACAAAATAAAACTGGTGTTTGTGCATAGCCTCATATTTGCTCTTCATATGGACTGGTTCACAACAGATTTCTGGTTTTATGTTAACTGGTGGCTATGCCATTATATTATACAGACCAATAGCTTCCCATACACTGATGGACCATATGAGACTATATCCTCAATAATTTATTATAAGTAAATAATCTAGAAAATTATATTGCACTCTCGTTTTTAAAAAGCCCCACAATGAGACTTATGGACAAAATCTCGTATAATATCTAGGAAAACGCTCTGTAAAGAGCCAAAGTGATATGACCACATATAAAGATCTCTGATGACCTGTCTCAATGCAGTTGCACACTGCAATATGTGGGGCACAGCATGGACTATCTATCTCGCCAATCCTCCACAACAATCTCTCTCTTTCAAAAATATTTGATAATTATTAAAATGCATAGATTTTGATATCATTTTCTCTCTGAAAAACCTGTATTCCAGAGATTCTATTTTTAATGCTAAAGGTATTCCCATACACTTTAACAGTGATTAAACAACGATGGAGTTGATATCTTCTCAGATATTTTGTGGAATAGGTGAGCTTACTGGTGGTGTCCATGTTTTTCTCATAAACACTTAAACCAACATACGATTGAGGCCCCAGATCGCCACTCCAAAAACACAGCTATAACGACTTCAGTCAAAAATATTATTAAATCAAGTTTTCCCCTTTCCCATAAAAGTTTTAATATAACTTGTAATAACCGAATTGGAAACCATAGGATTTCTATTTTAAGTAACCTAATTCCTGCTGCATCATTGAGATGAATTAGCTGTGATATATAAGTGAAGATAACTTCTTGCTCTAGGCTACAAGGTTGTTAAAGAAAATAAATTGGTTTTGGAGTCTATTCAAAAAGGGATTTTTCTTTAACTGCTAATCAGACAGCAGGACTAGTTAGTCCAGAATCTATTTCTAGTTCAGAATAATAAAAACCATGTATTACCATACAGAAGAACACTTGCCTTTTCTAACATTGTATACATTTTATGATGCAATTAAATAAACACAAGTCTTTACAACAAATTGTAAGTGAGCTATAGAAAGGTTTTATAGAATTTCATGTGTCTAGTCCCTATTGAGAATCTCTATCCAGTTTTGGCTAAATCAGCTGTCACCGTTGAGTGCCCTTTTGGATAGCTCTGCTCTTTTCCAAATTCTGTTGTTCATCTATTGTGTAGTTCCTTCCGTTCTCATTTTATTTAAATTTGTGATGAATTGCCTTGTAACAGGAACCTTATTTATTATCAGATTATGCTTATCCACATATTCAAAGTTATCTTAAAACTTCCAAGTAGTTTATCAGTGATAATATTGTTTAGAAGATACAATTTACCTCGATAAATGCTGGTTTCCTATAGTTTTTAACTCATTTAAGATTTTTCTTCCTTTACTTTTTACTGAAAGATAATTCTATAATATGAGCAATCTTTAAGACAAACTTCCTGATTGAGAGAGAGCAGAAAATAGACTTATCAATGGACGTAAGCAAATGTGACAGAATGTGCCCTGCAGGTAGCATTTTAGAGGAAATGGGATCGACCTCTTCATGTGTTCATCTTAATGCTTAAGAAAAAGGTTTCAAAGAGGGAGTGTTGAGTTAGTTGAATCTTGAGGAAGGGAAGGTCAGGTAATTAGATATTAGGAGGAAAAGTACCAACCTAAGAAAGAGGTTTGTCCAAATCAGGGATGGAAGAGGAAATTTCATTTGAAGAATTGAAAATACGTCTATATGATTATGTATATATAAATATATATATACACACATGTTATATATATACATACACACTAACTGCAGTTGGAGAGGTATATAAGAGAAATAGTGATCTGAGTTTTCACAAAATGTTCTTATCTAATATAGAAAACTCTGCAGAAGTAGGATGATAGTAGAGTCTTGTTACTTATTAAGAATTTAATACTTTAAAAATATAAGACAAGTGTGATATTTCTAAGTACTGTTTATAAAAGAAATATAATATTTGTTTAATAAAGACATTATAAAAAGAAAGTAAAAGAGCAGAACTTAGAAAGTATGTACAATTAATAATCTTCGAGTGTTCATATGCACCAGGCACAATTTTAAGTGCTTCTCATATATCATTTAATTTAATAATTATGCAAATATTACATATTATTGTGATGTGATTTGTTAGATGAGAACCCTGAAGCATAGACAGTATACTGAATCTATCAAAGGTCACATGGTTAATAAATGATGGCTGTGGAATTTGAATCCAGACTGTCTGCTTAGAGAGCTGGCACTTTTGACCCCTCTGCTCACTTTCTTCATATATTACATGCACATGCTCATTTTATAAGACATTATTAGAAGAATTTCATTCATTTTTGAATCAACCAAAGACAAAGGAAGTATGTTTATGATAGTTTAAAAATAAATTCTATAATACACTCTCCTTGTTCTCTTCTCATTTTTCTAACTATTGCTCCTTCCTCTGTTCATTCTTTCTTGCTTATGCTTCAGAAATTCCACTGTAAGCCAGAGTTGTTTCTAATAGCTAGATGCATATCTCATTCTTTAAATATAAACACTTCATGTCAATCAATTATCAACTACCAAGACAATACTCAGTTTTTAACTATCACTTGAAGATTGAAAAGACAGATTTGCTCAGTAGAAAGATGCACTGCAGGTTTTTATCTGTTCTCTTGGCGAGGAAGATTGTTGCTGAGCTAACATCTGTGCCAATATTCCTCTATCTTGTAGGTGGGAGGCCACCACAGCGTGGCTTGATGAGTGGTGTGTGAGTTGGCATCTGGATCTGAACCGGTGAACCCCTGGCCACCAAAGTGGAGCACGTGAACTGAACCACTATTTCACCAGGCCAGCCCCTGCAAGTTCTTATCTTATGTGGAAAGACATCCCACACAGCTGGAGCAGAAAGATGAGACTGACTGGAGCTTCCTGTGAAGTTGCCCAAGGAGATGTGTGCCCACTGACACAGCAGCTGTCACCTCTGGTGCCAGAAGTGCATTTCTCAGTGCTGTGGGCTACCTTCCCCAGGCACCTCTGGATCCTGGCTTTCTGGTGGATGCCCCATCTTGGATCTTTTGCAGGGCAGTATCCCAAGATGTGTCAAAGAACAAATTTTATCCTTTACCTCTTTCTTCATGGGATATGGAATATTACATTTTAAAGCATTGCTATTTTAAATATTTTAACCATATTTCTGCCTTACACATTTTTTATGAGGACTCCATTCATAATTGTTTCTTTTTATGTTACTCCAGTTTATTTTTACCTTCATGAAAGAACGATCTGAAGCACACAAAGTCACTAGGTTATTGTATGATCCACTTTCTAGCATTTACAAGAAGTAACAATATAATTTTCAAGCTCTCATCAAATTATACCTCTGAAGAATGGTGGGCATATTTCCTGTTATTAGATTAAACTTTTAGGTACATTTTTAAAATCTTATTCTAATCTAGTTTCTTAACATCTTTTAAACAAAATCTCCTGTATTCAGTATATACTTTAAATGATTTTTTTTGATAAATAAATACATAAAACATATGGTGTAAATCTCATTTTAAATGATTCTGCAGAACTAAACTCAGTTTGTCTGATATAAAAAATGCTCACAGGATTTCCCAATATCATGTTCACTCTGGGTTAAATTAATTTGCTGTTTACCATTCTAAGTGGCATTTAGTGAGGGTCTTAAATAAAATTAGGTCTAACACCTCTTTCTGTACCGCCTGGTGCACACATCAGTGTCTTTTCATGCCCTGCACTTTATCTCCATCCTTTCTTTAAGATGACTCATACTTTTCAACCCATGTAATACTTTCTGTTGGAAATTAATTTGAGTGTTTTAAGTTTGGAAATACTAGAATTTTATGTAAGAAATACCTTGGGAACAATTTGAAAAATGACTTTTTTCTTAAAATATAACTTATATTGCAAATACCTTGGGTTTATTTTATGAAAAAAAATGAGGAGTTTTATTGCTTTCTCTATTTGAGAACATTTGCCCTTTTAAAGATCATAGAATTATATGACCAACAAAAATTCTCTCTAGCATTCTATAATAAGTGAACAATAGCCAGGCATTTGTTATTTTCTGGAAGGAAAAGGAACAATAAATGTTTGTTAACTCAAGTTACTTAGAGTTTCCTGCAAAAATAAAACAGAACAAATGAAATAAAATGAAGCAAAAATAAGACAAGCAAAATGAAAATCATAGTAGTGTATGAGGTTGGGGGCACATGTGGAAACATTTCTCACTTTTGCACCCACAAAGATGATTTCTGGGATTTTTCTGAATTCACAGTGAAGAATGATACTGGAATTTTTCATATGTAATTTACTTAAGTAAATATTTCTGAACCATGAGGAATTAAGTGATAACACATTTTTGTCCTTAAAACAAATCATGTCCTTTTTTCAATGTATAATTAGTCCTAAAACACTAGCTGAATGCACCATGGTGGTAAGATGATCCTTTGAGAATCGGACTGCATCCTTTTCCTGTCCTCAGACTTCATATTGTCTTGTAATAGAGGCAATCTTTCACAAATTCCCCGAAATATTTCCTCTCTTTCTCTTTCTTTAGAACTTCGGAAATAAGTGAAATTTAGAACAAGCTCTGTTATGCCAAACTTACCATGTGGTTTATTAAATATACAGTCATATAAATACGTGTAATCAGCGTTGTATGGGTAAAATGCAGGAAGCAATTAGCATTATCTGGCAAAGTTGTTCTGAAATACTTCCAATTATTTTTTCCCATTTCCTGCTTCAGAATTTAAGACATTAGCCTCTTATATAGCACATAAATTTGATGTTAGAAGTAAAAGAGTATTTACCTCAAGTGAACTGTTCTGCAATCATATTTACTCTTGTTTTTTTTTCAATTTCCTTACCATTTTCTTCCTTTTTGGAGACACAATAACTTCCTATCCCTTTTATATCTCTGTGGCCTCTTGGTTTCCCTTCTCCTTCAATATCTTTATATAATAAATTCGTTTGTTGTATTACTTTGTATGCATGTAGTTCCATATTTTTGCATGTGTAAAATTTGTCTATTTAAGAAAATGTGGAGATGTTGCAAGAAATTGTCTTTCACTTTTTGAGTATCTGATATAGGGTGTGGCTGAGAAGGAATTCGCTGTAGGCTGGTAATGGGAAGCTCTCTCTGCAACGCTCCTGGAGAAGGAGCGTCTTTATGCTTTTCTCACTGAAAAAAAACGCAAGCAGATCAGTGGGTGTAGAGCAGAAAGGGATAATCAGTAAAAGGCAGCAAGGAATGAGAACATGGAGTCTGCACGTTTCAACTGAAGTTACAAACCATTGGAGTTCAGCAGCAAAGTGACACAAGGGACTCAAATCTCTGATGTTTTGTTGCTATTGTTTTTCAGAAAAATTGTAACATCTGTCTTGAAAATAGACTTCCATGGAAGTAAAAACAGAACTGGAGAAACCAGTGTGAAGATACTATAATAATTCTGGCAGAAGATGATGGCAAATGTCTAGACTTCATAAAACCATGAACACGTGAATATGGCTTGATGAAGATCAAGTGGTCAAATTGCAAAGCACTGAAGTAGAAGACAGGGCTTTACTATCTGAAGGAGTGGCTGGAGGGCAATTGTGGAAAACACAAAAAGAAACTAAATTTGTTGAGTGGCTACTGTGTCTTGGGCACTGTTCAGGGCACTTGGCATATCTTATATCTCTAATACACTCAATTTGTCTAAAAAGAATTGATTGCCCTTCTTTTAAGAGAGAATGAATCTGACTCGGAGGTTAGACATATGATCTTGGAAAAAAATGCTTCTTGTGTCGCTTGATGAGATTTGTTTCAAAATATTGTCTGACAGAAATACATGGCAAATATGTGAATGGAAATCTTTTCCCCAAGAAGTACACACAGGCTCGAAAGGCAATAAATGTAGAAAGGTTTAGACAAATTCATGGAGGATTGCTTTAGGATAGATTTCGTGTGTGTGTGTGAGAAAGATTGTCCCTGAGCTAAGATCCCTGCCAATCTTCCTCCATTTTGTATGTGGGATGCCATCACAGCTTGGTTTGATGAGGGGTGTACACGTCTGCCCCCAGGATCCGAACCTGAGAACCACAGGCCACGGAAGTAGACTGAGTGAACCTCACCACTTACGCCACCAGGCTGGCCCCTAGGGTAGATTTTTAAAGTACTTATTGGTAATACATTTATGGGATCGCTTGTAGAGCAATAGTAGGGAACAATGCAATGAATTATTTTGCAATTTGACCCCTTATGTTGCTTCGTTTCACTTTGATGAAAGATAAATCACAAGGTGGTGGAATGCTTTAGTCTCTGGAGGTGCTTGTGAGGACACACAGCAGAGCCTGGGCCAAGTCATCAGGCCCACGCTGTGTCCTAATTAGTTTTCCTGGCAGAGGGAGCTCTTTTATTTGTGGTCAAAGGACAGCTCCCTCCTCCCGTCCCAATTTGGTGATTGAAAAGAATGATTTCATAAAGTTCCTGTTGACTGTTGATATATGACTACAGAATGCCACTTAAAAATATTAGCAAATGGGCTTATTGGAAAATATGCATTATAAAAATATTCTGTAATTTGATCTTCATTCTGTTAGTTTTAACTTGTTATATAAAAGAGCTGGAAAAGTATTGAAACTTTCTTTGAGGTTTTCTTTAGTCGTTTTCATTGACTCATCGAACACAAAAGTCCAATTTCTGACTTTTCTTCTGAAAATTTTATCAAAATTATTACTAACTACAACGATTTAAAAAGCCTTCTTAGATATCTAAAATGTGATTTGTGGAGCTCTTATTACCATTTTGTGTGTCATATTGAGAATTATTCCAAGTAACTGTGTATTTGATAATTAAACACCTTTAAATATATCTTTCTTCTTTAAAATAGAATATAAATTTTAGGGTACAACAACATTCCTGAAAGAGAAGTCTAATAAACAGTGCAGAATGAAAATAAATTTTTATGATTTTAAAAGCCAGTTTTGACAATTAAGTTTTATAGTTCCTGTGACTTTTCATGTCCAATGTTATCATTTTTGTTTAACCTGGGTCCATTTGTAAACTTTATTTAGAAGTGATTCCATGTTGCCAACCATTTATGAATCATTTTTAGAAAGATCCAGAAGAAAAATGCTGGTAAATCTGCAATTTGCTTAAGTTTAAATAGGTCATGCGATGTAAAGACATGTTCTTAAACGTATAATTGCCAACACTATGTAAAATCATACAACCAAAGTTTTACCATCGTATATTTTTCCCATCCTTGTAAACCTTGAATGAAATGTAAATTATTGAAGTTTCTGATAGTAGCAATAGTGACATGTTTGTTTTGTAGATGGTTAAGTGAAAAAGCAAACATTTTAATAGGTGCGTGTGCAGGTGTGTGTTTGGCTCTTCACCGCCCAGACACAATATCTCTGTATATTTGTTTCCCCCTACGTTTTTTTTTTTTGAGGAAGATTAGCCCTGAGCTAACATCTGCTGCCAATCCTCCTCTTTTTGCTGAGGAAGACTGGCCCTGAGCTAACATCAATACCCATCTTCCTCTACTTTATATGTGGGACGCCTGCCACAGCATGGCTTGACAAGCGGTGCCACGTCCACACCTAGGGATCCAAACCAGAAAACCCGGGGCCACAAAAGCAGAATGTGTGAAGTTAATCATTATGCCATCTGGCTGGCCCCAATATCTCTGTATATTTTGGCACATTTTTATGCCATGTCCTTCCTACACCAAAATAGAAATTTTCCCTTGACGTCAAATATTCTTTGAAAATTATATTCAAAAAAATCAAAATATTATAAATAATATAACCAAGTCCTTATAGGGACCGTTTTATCCGAATTATCTTATCACATTGCACTGTTCAGATAATCTTTTGACCTAAAGTTTTGAGCACTTTTTTTATTGCTTCCTTTGGATACATTAGTAAATTTGGATAATTTAAGTAAACTAATGACATTCCTTTAAATGAGATTAATGAATCAAAGGGAATAAACATTTCAAGTCTTTTATATTTGCTTACAAAATGCTTGGACAAAGAGACCATATTGCCGGTGGGGATGACCCGTGGGTACCAGAGGGGAGGGGGTTGGGGAGTGGGCATAAGGGTTAAGGGGCACATTTATAAAGTGATGCACAAATAACAACTTACAACTGGAATTTCACACTGTTCTAAACCATTATGACCTCAAGAAAAAGAAAACTGGTTCCTGGATAATTTTGTTGGGAGATGATTGGAAGGTGGTGAGATATATTTTTATAAATTCTAGGGATAAATTATCTCTTGTTTCTAACTAAAGTGATAAATTACCAGCAAATTAATTGAATCACAGCTTTCTATCAAATGGTATATTTAAAAGATTTTAGGAATTATACTGAAATGCACATACACAAAAATAAATCTTGAAGAGTTTCTGACATGTGCACCTTTTTCCATGGTAGAAGGGCTTTCTGAAAATAACTAGGCGAACATCTCAGAAGGAATTCTGCCACCGAACACTGTGTTCGTGGACCTGTCACTGTATATAATATGATACACGAAGAAGTTACATGATTTCACATTAGAACTACCACTTAAAAATACCTTCATCAGAGAAGAAATTTCAAGACTTCCAAAGGGATAGGAAATATTAAAACCAACATATCCAATGTAGTGTTCTAACTTAACTCTTTGTTTTAAGAATATGAAGAGCTACTTCTTTTTCTATTCTATCTTCCCTTCAATTCTAGTGAATTAGGAAAGAATGAACAACTAGAATTGAATTGAGATGGCATTAAACCACAGCTTCCAAGAAGACTTACAAAACTGCTTTACCTCAATTCAATTCACTGAGCTAGTGGCCTAAGAAAGGAGTAAGAATGAGTGATATTCTACCCTGTCCTCATAGCCTCTCGAAAGACAAATGTGTGTATGGGAAGAATCTTTAACCTTTTTGGCAAGGACTTTCTGCAATATTTAAATATTGTTCATGATTTTAAATCACCCATAGATGTTTCTTCATGTGTGTAAATGGGGAAGGGTTCTTTGTATGAGTAACACACTTAGATTAAATCTCACAGACATCAGAGTTTAAAAATGGCCATGGACCATCTTTGTCAAGAGAAAACTATGATTACAAATTGAGGCTAATATTTCCGGTGTAGCTCAGAGGATCCCCAAATTGAATGTGTGGTGCTGAAATTGTCCAGAACATTGTTATTCTTTCAGAAAAAAAGAAAAAATCTTATACCAGAATAGCCAATAGATTGTTGGCTTCTATTGTTCTATTCAAAAATGTCAGCCATTCTTCCAACATATAATGAGATCAATTTGCCAGGGCACATCAGAGAGGCACTCAGAATAAATTGCTTGGAGTTACCTTAAACCTTAATTGTTCTTATATCACATTTTCCAGCCTCTCTTTCAGCTGAGAGTGTCCAGCTGATCAAGTTCTGGATGAAGGGATATGAACAGTATTATGTCCAACTTTCAAGTGGTGTCTTTAAAGGAAGCTCATTCCCCTTTGCTCTTCTCCCCCACCCATTCCTGCAGTCTGGGACACAGTGTGGTGGTGAGTCAGCTTAGGACTTGAGATGAGGACAAGTCTTAGGCAAGGGCAGAGCAACAAAAAGGATGAATCTGTGTTCCTGAGGGACCTTATAGAGGAAACCCACCCTGTTTCTCTAGATTGCTTCTCAGTTTGGACACTTACATGGGAAGAGAAATAAGCCTTCTACCTTGTTTTTGTTTAGTCTCTGTTAAAGTAGTTGAAACAAAATCTTTTCTCTCTACCTACGAGCACATCTTTGTGCTTTGTTTAGTGTATGTCTTCTGGTAACATTTTTTCATACTTTCTATTTGTCCAAAACGTGTGTATTTCACTTCACTTCTGAATATTTTCAGTGGGGAAAAATTCTGGTTCAATGGTTATTTTCTTTATTCACTTTGAATATATCATCCCTTTGTATTCCAGCTTCCACTGTTCCTTCTGCCATTCCGTTGATAGACAAGTTGATATAGATCTAATTACCTGAGACAGTTTCAGCTGCAGAATCACCCTTCCAGAATCTGCTTTGAGATGTTTGATATTAGAATCTGCAAATCCCATTTCTGCTTTGCCAGCTAGCTTCACGTTAATCTTTGCCAGTTGGGGTTGAGAGTGGAGAACGAAGCTGGAGGAGAAAGAAGGGGCTTTCTTCTTTCTCTTTGCTTTGAAAGGTCTTCCTGTTTGCTTGAAGTTTTTCTTACAGATTTGAAAAATGTTCTTTCCATATTTATCTTTCTATAAGTATTTATATTAGATTTTTTGTGTTCATAAAGAGCACACTAGCCACACTTCTTTACAAGTTTTATATTTTCCTTTAGCAATGTAACAATTTCATCTATAACTTTATTCATTTTCCAAAACATTCTAATTACTTCTTGTTTTTACATTATACAAATAAAACACTATTTAACCAGTTCCTATTACTAAACTTTCAGGTTTCTTTGAGTATTTTTTTTTAATCTTTTATAAGTATTGTGTTATTTTAATATGACAGTTATCTGACATGTAATACTTCTCTGTCAAATACAGAGCTAAGCATTTTGTAAGTACCATCTCTATTATGACAAAAAAACCTTGAGGAGAAACCATTACTTTTCTTATTGATGAACAACTTGAGATTCTGAAAGTTTAGAAGGTTTGCTTAGGCTCACATACTATGTATTTTTTTTTTTTAAGATTAAGCCAAAACTAAACTATTTCAATAATATTTATATCACACAATTCTTATGTCCTTTGCTTTTTGCTGGCTTGCTAGCTTTATTGTTTGAGTCTCCACTATCTATGTGCCAAATTGGTGGTAAATTCCCACAGTTTTCATTTGAGGATCAAAATCTCCATCATTCTTAAGGCATGCGGTTTGAGTGGGCCTCCGCCTCTGCGAATAGGCAAGCATGTAATCTAGTTTTAACTGCAACCATGGGCAACTGAGAATAAAACCAACATGTTAAGAGCAGAGCTGAACCAAGAGACAGAAGCAAACCTAGTTCTGATGATGTGGCTAGAGTCCAGAAATCAAAAATTTCCAAAGCCAGTTATGTCCACCTACAGCTCTTTTTAAAATAACCCATTAATAGCCAATTTTTTATTGAGCTTTTTCTCTGAGCCCATCAGTATGTAAGTACTTTACCTGATGAAGTAATTTTTAGTAATTTTTTAATGTTCAAAACAACCATGTGAGATAGATGTTAATGTTATCTTAATTTAAGAGATAAAGGAAATAAAGTAAAACGTTTGTATATAACTTGTAATATGGCTGAATTTGGACAAATGGTAGAGCCATGGTTAGAGTTGAGTCAATCAGAATGTAGAGTACAAATTTACTCTCTATGGATATTTTTGAGCAAGTGTGATTTGCTTTTCTGCCCTTATGACCACAAATGTCCTTCCATATATAGGAAGGAATTATCATTACCTTTCTCTCTAACCTATTTTATAGCTTTGTGATACTCTGTTTTAATTCAAGCTCTTTCCTAAATAAAAATAAAAAGAGCACCTTTGTTTAGTGGTTTAGATTCAGATCATCTTTGTGGTTTTCTCAATTTTTGGCTTTTTCATGGTACAGAGTACATTGAAGACTGGAAATAAATGGAAGTTACTATGGAAAGGAGTTCTATTCCTCACGGTCCGTGAGTTCTGTGCAGTGGAATTCTGTGGATATCATACATCTGTCATAAATAATGACTCTGTCCTGAAATCTGCCTTCACCCAATGAATGTATAAACTAGCCCATATAATGCAGCTAGCTATGCTCAGAGTGCGTTTGGACATAAATTATGAGGTGAACATTGTCAACAATTTTTTTTTACTATTAATATTTTTTATACCATCAATAGCTTTTTTTCTACTATTTCAAAAATACAGTATGATTTCTTTGATATTTTTCTGTTTCCTTCTATTTTATAGAATGTTAGCTGATAATTTTAGGAATTATACAGTAGATATTTTAAATTGAGAAAAATGTTTTTTGGTAGAAAATCTAATGTACTAAAAGTTTTCACAAAGTAACTTTTTTATTATTACTTAGAAGTATATTCATAGCAAATTTTTACATAAACCTTTGAAATATGAAGGAATAAAAGATACAATCTGAACAGAATACAAGAAAACATTTTCTTCTGCGATAATACTGTAATATAAATGTAATTTGCTTCATGAAAAAAATAGCATTGTCCTGCTGCAGAAATAAGACTCCATGTTTTTTGATAGGAACTATAAAACTTTGCATTGTTCTGTTCTAAATTGAACCATTTAGAAAACCTGTGACTGCAGAATCACAGAATTTTTCTGTAAAAATTTGTCTTATATCTCCCAGGATACTATTATTGGAAACAATAAAATATACTATTGTAAGATCAACGAGGGTTGAGATGACTATATTCTCATAAGCTAAAAAAGACAATCAGTATGATAATTAGAGCATGTTAATTACTCTCCACAGCAACGAAAAATGCAAATGATATACAGCAGGAAATTAACAGCAGTTACTGCTCAATATTGCATGACTTTTCCATTAAGAATAATATGAGGAGTTGTTAAATTATAGAAAATGAGAATAATGAGGCTAGAATATTAAAGAGCTTTAGGTTTCCGGTCTGGCTGTGGAGGAACTCATTAGGAATGATTCTGAGTGAGTGCTCCATTCTGTGTGGGTTCAGCAGGCTGGTTGAGCACAATGGGGAAATCTTCATGTATGCTTTTGTTTTTACAAGATAAAACAAGACTGGGTATTCTGGCTCAGCTAGAAGCGCTTCGGTAACTTTTCCTGAATAATACATTTGCCAAAATCTGCTAACACGATTTTACCCTTTCCTTCAAAAATGTTGAACTGATGCAACAATGAATATAATTTGCCACAGTCCCAGAACAATCTGAAGAGTTGGGAGAATCTTTGTAATTATGAATCATTTTTAAAGAAAGGAAAATGATTATATGACTAAGATTTAGATGAAACATAAATGCAGTAAGAAACTAAGAAACTTTAAGTTCTTCATATGTCCTACAAAGAAAGAATATTAACTTCCTTTTGGAAAGTTTTAACATGAAAGGAAACTGCGTTGTAATAGATTACCTGACATGCCATCGTCTCCGTATAACTGAGTCTCAAATGTGTTACAAATACAGCACGAGTGAAACCGAGAAAGTTTGATATTAAATGCATATTTGAAAGAATGTACAATTCCAACATATGGCAGAATGTACAATTACAAAAGATGCCCTAAATTCTGTGGAGAATAGTCTGTTCCCAAGGAGAAAATTATATTGATTTATTCAAACCAGAAGGACATAATTTAGTACACTAGCAAACTACATGAAAATTAAAACTATTGTTGGGGAAAAAGGAGAGAAAGTGAGGGCAAAAGAGAGTATTAGCAACATTTTTAGTTTTTATGTGTTTTGGAATTTTTAACAATTCATTAGATATATTAATATAAGTTCATCTTGATTTGTGATATAGAATATGTACAGTCTATATAATTTGATCTGATTTAACTACTTTATTTTCTTGTATTCTTAACCTAAAATCTTGTATTTAAAGTTTTTTCTAAAATTCCAGTGTGAAATTCATAGCCATTCAATGTGTTGCATATCCACTTTATCTAGAGCATGATCATTATACGCCTTAGGTAACAGATACGTTTTCATGCACAGAGCAGAGTTTGAGGTTTAACATTTCATACTATCCAGGGAACTCCAGTTCCTCCAAGAAAATGTTTCTCCTTTGTTCAAACACAGCCAGTTTTTTCTAATGGAGTGCTGAATTATTATCACAACTGCCTCCTTTGCCTTATTTTCCTGTTAAAATCTATTTATTATAGCCTGTCTTCATCGTTTCATTTGTGGAAAGACATTTTAAAAGCATCCTGGTACATGTCACATCACTAAAACTCTTGCAACAAAATTATTGGTGTAAATAGACACATCATAGCTAAATACAAGCTGTTGCTAACTACACACCAGCAAACTTAGCCATCTCTTGCATAATATCATTGCACTCCAGGTAGGCAATTCATTCCTTTGGAAATATCTCTGAAATAGCCCTCAAAATGATTATTGCCCAGTAAATATACATTTTACTGCCTGGTGCCTTGTTGTTACTGTTGTTGTTTTCACCAGAACAGTTTTAAAAACATTTTCTCTGAAATTAATATCCTACTGTTTCTAACCCATAGAATCCCTGCCAGCTTTTTCTTCAAAATACAGGCGAATAGGATCATGAAGAAAAGTCAGGTTCTCCCTGATCTTTTACATTTTCTACCCTATGTCATTAAGATGATGTGACCTCCCTTCACAGAACCCAAAGGAGACAATAAGGTATCATTCACTGTAAAGGAATTGGACGCATGAACCTCCTTTCTCACCGCCGCTAATTGTCACAACCGAATCAACCACGATATGACCTGCACACAACATGACAGCGTCCGACATGAAGGAGACACACAGGAGGGATCTTGAAAGTACACTGAATATTGAGTTGTGGCAGTAGATGGAGGGCCAGGGTCCGATGTACTCTCAGAGAAACACTTCAAAGGAAAGATGGAAATAAAAACGAAGAAGTAGCAACAGCAACGAAATATTTAAACATTTATGCTTTGAAAGCTCTTCAAACCCGCAATTTTACATAAACTATCACCCATGATCTGTATAATAACCCACCGTGGCAGGCAGCAGAAGTGATGAATAATGACGTTTGAAACCAATTTATATATTGAAGTGCATTCAAATGATGCAATTTTGCAGAGAATATAAAAATTAAAAGGTGAATGGTAAAGTAAATGACATAGAATAAAGATTTCATTCTGTTTTTTCCTCTCAGCCTAGTGCTCTTTCCATAACACCATGCTGCCACTCAAATCATTAAAATAAACAAAAATCCTTATTTTGTGCAAGAGGTAGTTTACAGAGCTCTTTCACACACATCATAATAGCTACTCTCCTTATGAAGCTACAGTGCTGCATTCCTTTCCCTCATTACATGTGAGAAAATTGACAGAGTTTAAGAGACTGGCGCAAATAGTGGCCTGTCTCTAAAAATATTATAATTCTGTCCCAGAAGTCTTTCTTTTTATTTATTTAATTTTTAAAATTTAATTATTAATGGCAATAATTCTTTCCACAATATCACAGAATTTACAGATAGGAGATATCTGGTCTGCCATTTATTTAACATTTAACGAACCAATACTCATCACCTATCAAGTGCTAGGCACTTTTCTAGTCTCAGGTGGTATGCTGAGGGAAAACCACAGAAGGTTTCCTGTTTTTTTCATGACGCTTATAGTGCATAGACAAGCTTATAGTATATATGTATATAAAGTATCTATATGTGGATTGTTTTTTTCTTTCTTGCTAGAAAGAAGACAGTAGTAGAGAAAAAGAGAACCAGAGCAACGTAGGGTAAGGCAGGACACCTATGTCCACCTTTGATATGGGTGTTATTTATGGAGGACCCCGATTTGTCATCAATCCCCACTTAAACCCAACCCTGAGTTCATAGGGAATTTTTGCTGTTTCTGACATACTAGACTTTCTCATCTCTTTGTCTTTGCAAGAGTATTTGAATATACTTACCCTTCTTTCTTTGCTTAGTTGACTCCTACTTGTTCTTAAAGTCACAGCTTAGAGCTAAGAAGTTGTTGCTCATCTTTCCAATCTGAATGCCCACTCCTTCATTGTCCCTTGGTTCCAATGTTTATGGTTATTACGTGAATGACTATGTCTTACTTTTACTCATCAGCTTACTTCTCTGCTTTCCACTTTTACTGCACGACATTGTGGAATGAAAGCTTATATTTGTTCCCAGCAGTTAGTGCGGAGATTAGTACTTGATAAGAACCTACTAAGCTTTGGTTACCCACCTGAATGTCACTAGAGTTCTAGGGTGTATTAGTCTAGTGGTTGTCCCAATCACGTAGTCATTAAATGACCTCAGTTCCTTTATTCTTTTCAACATAAATTTTCACACCAAACACAGACTTTATAGAATCTCTTGTGAAGAGAGAGATTTTTATCTTTTTAAAGAATTCCAAAGGATTTTGACTCTCATCCTGATTGAGGAGTCACTGATCTATTGGACATATTGATCACATTCACACTCGCCACCTTTTAGTTTAGAAACCATTGAGGCATTGCATCTTATTGGCAAGTGTGAAGTAAAAAACGGACTCATAGATTACATAAAAACTTAACAATAAGAAAATGAACAACATGATTAAAAATGTACAAAAGATCTGAACAGATACCTCACCAAAGAAGACATGTATACACATATCAAGTAAGCAAATGAAAAGATGCTCTACATCATACATCTTTAGGGAATCACAAGTTAAAACAACATGATATACAGCTACACATCTACTAGATGGCCAAAATCGGGGCCACTGATGACACCAAATGCTGGTGAGGCTTGAAGCAACAGAAACTCCCATTCATTGATAGTCGGAATACAAAATGGTACCACCAGTTTGGAAAGGAGTTTGGTGGTGTTTTACAAAACTAAACATATTCTTACCATAGAATGCAGCAATTGCGTGCCTTCGTATTTTTCCAAATGAGTTGAAAACTTGTGTCTACACAAAAACTTACACACGGATGTTTATAGAAGCTTTATTCATAATTTGCAAAACTTGAAAACAACCAATATGTTTTTTAGTAGGTAAACAGGTAAACAAACTGTAATATATCCAGACAATGTAATAATAATGAGTGATAAAAAGAAATGAGCTATCTAGCCACAAAAAGACATACACAAACCCTAAATGCATATTAATAAGTGAAAGAAGCCAATCTGAAAAGGCTACGTACCATATGACCCCAACTATATCACATTCTGGACAAGGCAAAATATGGAGACAGTAAAACAATCAGTGGTTGCCAGGTTAGGGGGCAGTAGAGATGAATAGGTGGCACACAGGCAGTTTTTAAGGCAGTGAAGCTATTTTGCTTGATGCTATAATGATGGATGTACATCATTACATTTGTCAAAACCCATAGAATGCACAACACCAAGAGTGAATCTTATTGTGAACAATGAACTTTAGGTGACAATGATGTGTCAGTACAGGTCCATTGATTGCAACAGTTGATCTTTTGGTGAAGGATGTTGATGGTGGGGATGCTGTCCATGTGTCGGGGTAGAAGGTGTATGGGAAATCTCTATACTTCCTCATTAATTTTGTGTGAACCTAAAATTTCTCTAAAAGTAATGTCTATTAAAAATATCTAAATAATCTTAAGAAGGACAAAAATTAAATCACACAATATAACAAAATTCTACTTACTTTTCTGCCAGACCAGGATCTCACATGCAAATGAGTATTGTGCCATCCAACCAGTGTTGTGTCTCCTAACTGGAGATTTACAAAAACATCACCAAAAGTAATGTTTAAACCTTCCATTTTTAATAAAGATTTGGTTTATATCTCACACAAGAATGAGGCTATTATTTTAAAGTCTTTCTTTGATTCATTTTAGTTTTTCAATTGTGATTACCCACTTTTTGTTATATGCATAGCGATAAGCTGCAGATGTTCCAAAAAATCCAATTTGCCACCAAAGAAAAATGTTCACACTGCTGTGTCACTGTATTCAGAATATACAAAGTTATAATTAAACAAAGAAAAAACAATGCAATCAAAATAGGCCGATTTTGAACACACCTTTCACAAAAGAAGATATAAAAATGGCTAATAAGTATATGAAAAGATGTTCAAGAATCTTAGTCATGAGGGAAAAGCTAATTTAAACCATAATGACGAACTAATTCATACGCACAAGGATTGATAAAATTAAAGGGATTAATAACACCAGTTTGAGTGCGGATGGTCTAACTGGAGCTCGTAATTGCAGGTTAGAGTGTATAATGTACAGCCGCCTAGGGAAATAGTTTGGTCATTTCTTACCAATTCAGTATACAACTACCAAGTGTTAGGCACTTTCTCTCGCATGGGATATACTCAGATAAAATAAAAATATTCCTGCTTTCATGCAGCTTATATTTTAGTGGAGTGAAATGAGATAACAAACATAATGAGTAAGTGAATTACGTAGTATGTAAAGAGGTGATAATGATTCAGAAATTTTATTCCTGTGCATTTACCCAAACAAATAAAAGTATACATTGACAAAAAAATCTCTACAAGAATGTTATCAGTAGTTTTATTAACAATAGCCAAAAACTGGAAAGAACCCAAATGTCTATCAGTATGTTAGCATATTAACAAGCTTCAGTGCCTTAATACAATGGAAGACATTTCATTATAGTATATAGATTATTTCATTATTATATGTTTCTTTATTACTTCATTATTTTATACATATATGTACACATATATGCACGCCACATATACACACGTATGGAATACATATAAAATATATACACATATAGTGATTCTATATATAAAATAGTTCATGGTTAATACCAGTTTATGAAGTTCTAAATAAAGTCAAAACTAAGCTACAGAAATTGAAATGATAACAGTGTGGTGGATGTGGTTTGACTGTAAAACTGACATGGGGGAAATTCAAGGATAATGGAAATTTTTGATGTTTTGATCAGGTTGGAGGTTGTATAAAACTCATCAAACACATATGACCTATACATTTTGTTATATTTAAATTACATGCCAATAAAAATTATTTCAAAAAATATTTGACAAACTATGAAAGTAGCTTAAGAAGAGAAGCTGAAAGACATTTAGAAAAATAGCAGAACTTTAGAAAAATTAGATACCCTCTTAGAATGTCTACTTCGTAAAAGTCAGTAATAATTATGAAAATTAAACTGCATTCTATTGTTTTAAAATAAGTCATTTCTATCAAAATTCTTATTTCTTAATTTAAAAATGTAATATGTATGTAGTCAAGTGTATATCATAAGTGTATATCTTAGCAAAATTTTACAAATTAAACACACCCATGTAACCAGCACTCAGATAAAGAAGCAGAAGATTAACAGCCCCTAAAATTTCCTCTTGCTCCTCTTCCCGGTCACCACACCCCAAAGGGTGAGCTCGATCATTATTTCTGAAAGCATGGATCAGCGTGTCAGAGAATCTAAGTTATAGACGGTCTTTAATTTCTTCCTTTCCTTTATCTGCCACTTTTCATTGCCAATAAGTTAAGTATATTTCAGTTTTAACAAACATTATCTTAAATTTAATTTCTGAACTTTCGCTTGTACAAAACTTTAACAGCTTCCTAAATAGTTTCATAATTTGAAGCTCTAACTCCCGCAATCTGCCTCATCGTCTTAGGCTCAGATTGCATTATTCCACTCCTTTGTATATGTGTGTGTGGGCATAATGCACATGTGTGTTCTGTGCCTGGATCTTAATTTATACAAGTGACCGAATGACGACATAGAGAGGTCACTGCCATTGAAAGAAAAGTTTAATGTTGCTCACAGTTCCCCTAGAAATAGAGGCTCAGCTCACCACTCAGAGCCGCAGGAGGGTCACCAGGTTTTGGTCAGGAAGCAGAAGCAGCAGGCAGGTGGGGTACCTAGGCCCGAAGCCTTTATTGAGGGTGAAGCAAAGCAGGGTAAACAGTCCAGGAGTGGCTGGTTTGAATAGTTTTGTTGGCCTTTGGGATCTAGAGGGGGTCTTGGTTGCTAGTAGCTGGCCCTGGGATGGTGGAGGCAGAGGAGTATTGCCTCCTGGGGTGTGTAGGCAGATCCAGGAGGTCTGGCTCCCGATTAGTGAGTCTCCATGTCAAAGGTGTGCTCCTGGCCAGTCCTTTGCTGTCTCTAAGAACTGGCTACTCACAGGAGGAGCAGTCTCTCCCCAGCCAGAAAGTTTTTTTAAGATGTCAAAACATCATAATATACAGAATTTTTTTTTAATTATTAATACAGTAAGCACTGTATATATATACATACATACATGTATGTATATATATATGCACACCTGTGTGTGTGTATATATATCCCAGTATCTCTATGTGAACACCTGTGTGTGTGAATATATGTATGTATTCATGTCATCAAGCCCAAACTGTAGTCTTTTCTTTCCATCTTTTCTATAGTCTCCTCTTCGCTTCTCCTTCACTGATTGATTTATTGGCTAATTGAAATTTCATTTATTCTTCAAGTTTCACATCCAACTAGAAGCCTTTTCCAATGCCACCAAAATTGATCTCTTCCTCCTCTGTGAATCCATAGAACTTTTAAAAAATCTCCATATGACTGTTATGGCGAGCCTATTTGAATTATTGGTGTGATGCTGGCTATACCCCTGAGCAGATTTTGAGATGGTGAAGATCATACTCTTGTAGGAGTCTGTCATTTTGTTTATTTACAGCTAAATCAATTATTCTGTCTGTTTCCTCCTTGCAATGTGCATTGGAATTATCTGCTGGCCTTGTTTACACTGCAGAAGCCCTTGGCCTCCCCCTCAGGCTGTTACTCAGCCCCTCCAAGGACAGGTGTGGAAATCTGGATTTCAATCAACGTTTCTGTTGATTATTTGGCACAGTATATTTTTAGAACCACTGCTCAAGCCAAAGATCCATTCATCATAAATTAAATAGTATAAAACGAAGTTACACCATTTTTCAGTAATATATGTGCCACACTTACAGTCAGAAAATATAGTTCAAATTTTATTTCTAAATAATAGTACCCAACACATTTGGCACAATATGTACCAAGTGCTTTTCCAAGCTCTCTATCTATATATTAAGTCCTTGAAACCTCACCATAATCCACTGAGGTGGTTGCTGTTATTATTCACACTTTACAGATGAGGGGAATGAAATCAGAAAACAAGAAGAGACTTGCCAAAGATTATAGAGCTTTCAAATCTGGATGCAGTCTGTGTTCTTATATGCCATGCGATATTTCTTCTAGTGCATAAAGAAATTAGAGAGATGATCTATAGATAGACAGATGATAGGTAGCAGATGACAGATAGATAGATAGATAGATAGATAGATAGATAATACCTAAAAGGTGAAAATATGATCAACATTATCATGAAGCAAATAGAAAACATAAAGTGTCAGCCACATGAAAAATGAGCACATCTTTTTTAGTCTTTTAGCTGATTCTTATGGAAGCCACTACTTCTTAGCAATAGAAACCATGTTCATCTATAACACAACCCAAAAGGTTAGTTTATGTAAATTAGGTGTTTCCTGAAATCAATATTTTTAAAAGACCACCCAATTCACAGCAAACAAATATTTCTGAGAATTAGGCTTAAAATATTTCTCACCCTTAATAGTTTCTATATTCATTAAGCCAGAGAAAATCCTAAAGCCAAACCTGGCAAGAATCTCACTCATTGGCAGTTAATTAGGAACTTTTAATTTTGAGAACTTGATTCAAAATTTGTTTTAATGTCTGATTCTGGATATGCAAAGTACTCAATCTCTGATGAAGGTTTGTACAAGAAAATGCCCATGCATGCTATGCAGTAGTTTATCAGAAGAAATAATCTAGTTCAAAGGCTGTGTCACACCATGTTTTATTACTGTAGCAGTAATAGTTTATTGGTAAAAATTATAGTTAACTCTGGCTTTAAATATTTTTATCACCTTCTACAGAGAAAGCACTTCATATACATTATCTTATATAAGCCTCATAACAAACTAGAAAGTAGACATTACTTAGAGATGAATGTACCAAGACTCAGAAAGTGACTTGCCAAGCTGGGCATGCAGCAAGTAATTTTCAGGTCTTGGAAAAAAGAAGATATTTCTTAAAAGAAAACAAGCCTTCTAGAATAGACTATTTAAAATATTATAGAAGATAGGTAGGTAGATAGATAGATAAATATAGATTGATAGGTAAATAGATTGATAGATATAGATAGATAAACTGTGTGTATATATGTATGTCTGTGTGTGTAAGTATAAATGTATGTGTATATATATATATACACTATAAATTACCTATTTGTACCTAAATGTTATATATGTCACATACATATCATTTGACTCTAATATTCATGAACTTTTTGTAGGATAGCATCTTATCTTTATTTTGTATAGGAAGAGGATGAGCCTCATTCATTCATTCCTTAAACATGCTTTGATCGCGTGCCTCCTGGGTGCAGGCACTACTCCAGGCATTGAGGATATAGTCCTGAACCACATTGACAGGGTCTCCACTCTTAGATGCTGCCATTCTTGGGAGGAAACATAGAAATAAAATAATATAATTAAAATTAAACTTTGCTCTATAGTGGAGAAAAAACAAAAGCTTCTTTACACGTACTTGGCAAGCAGGCAGCCAAGGACTCTCCAAGGAGAGGAGACAGGCTCCCGCCTCAGAATGGGACGTTACAGGTTTCACCCCTGACACTCTGAGGCACAGGCTAGTGCATGGCTTCTGAAGCAGAAACAAGCCTGGTTTGTTTCCAGGACTGAAAAAGCCTGGGCTGTTGGTTTTCTTTTTGTTTTTTAACTTAGTGTTCAAAGAACTACAACTGTCTGCTTCTGTGAAATATTTTATCCCACTTATTTTTCTTAATACTAGGCAACTACGGGAAGAGGAAATGTCAGTGCCAGAAAAGTCACTAGTGAGCAAAGGAAAAACCGTGTGAATTTTCATTTCCTCTGTGTGAAATTGCATATTTCTTTTGAGATGGAAAGAAAAAAATGAAGATGGATATTTCCTTTATGCTTATCAAATTTAAGTTAACATATTTCATTAAGCTCAGCCAAAATTTATTGAGTGCCTCTTAAATGATAGCCATTATAGGGGATAATATCAAAGAAAATATAACAAACGTTGAAAAGAGATAACTATGTAGGTGGCAAGTCCATTACAAGAGTGGCCAAGAAATATATGTTTCTGAAAGAGAAAAAGGAAGTAAAAAAGAAGTGGTTGGCTTTGGCCTAAGGTTGGACACAGAAAATATCAGAACCATCAAAAAAATCCATTATTTCTTCTCAATTTGAACTTGCTACAGCCTTTCTTTTTAGTATATAAACAACAATCTTCCCACCAGAGAAGCCACAACCCAAATACAAACACTAAGGAAATAAGCATAAAAAATATTGTGCCATTATTCCTCTGAGATAGGAATAGATGGACAGTTAAAAGAAGGAATAGAATGAGGACCGACAAGGATTTTTCTAAGAAGCAGTGGAAACAGTTTCTGAGATGGAGAAAATCATATTTATAGCATGATGACTTGAAGAATAAAAAAGGAAATAGTGGCTGTAAATTCACTCCATTTTGAAATGTTATCCCAAGCACAGAAGGAAGACAGCTACAGAAAAGATGGCACAGAATATCTAGGAAGACCAGAAACTATTATTAGCAGCAAGAGATATGAAGTACAGCTCTTCTGCTGACCTCAGGCACCAAATCCCGCTTGGATGGGGCATGCAGTATTGATGAATGTATTTTGCTTTTATGGACTATCCTGTCTACAACGTACTTTTGGATCTCGAGCTAACAAGTATCATGAAATCTGAACTCAGAATCTAGGGCATGTTGGACAAATCAATCTTACACAGAGACACAGAAAAATCTCTTGATTACTAGGAAGAAATTATATGATTCCATATCACAGGGCAAAAGTAATCTCTAACTGACTTTCAAATAGGTAAAGTGGATGAGCATGAATATATGCTTTTTATTCTCTAAGCTTCAAAGCAATTGCTATACAGCCTGAAGGAACAGGCTAAGCTGGTGTTTTATCTGTCTCCTACAACTAGCATACTCATGGATTCCGATATAAATAAGAAGGACTCGAGAGAGAAAGAGATGACAGTAAATGATATAAAAACTGTCAGCACGAACTTCTAAGACTGCTTGACAAACTCGACTGTTCAGTTACTTGCATCTGAAGACAAACAACTTTTGCTGGACACTTGCACTGAGTATTTACAGGAATGCAGGGTCTCAGTTTATGAAAACAAAATATAGCTCCTGCGGAGGATTGGAGAGAGAGAAAATAATCCTGCGTACTTATCAATCTATTCCAATGTTAATTCTGCAAATGAAAAGTAGAAGAGCAAAAATGTTCACAGAGTTTTGTGTCAGACTCGTAGAGATGATGACAAGGGCAGAAAACTGAACCAGGAGAACAAAATAGCTGTAAGACTGCTACGCAGCTGGCCACCACGATGAAACGGTTTTGACTAGGGTTGGCAAAAGATCATAGAACAAAAGACTATGTGCATACAGGAGACAAAAAGAACAAACTAAAGGGGCTGCCTGGTGGCTCAGCAGTTAAGTTCACACACTCTGCTTCTGCAGCCCTGGGTTCACCGGTTTGGATCCCAGGTGTGGACCTACACACCGATTGTCAAACCATGCTGTGGAGGGTGTCCCACATATAAAGTAGAGGAAGAGGGGCACAGATGTGAGCTCTGGGCCAGTCTTCCTCAGCAAAAAGAGGAGGATTGGCAGCAGATGTTAGCTCAGGGCTAATCTTCCTCAAAAAAAATAAAAAGTAAAACTACATAACTTTACAGAGCATTTTACCAAATCTATGAGATTTTTTGATAAACAATGCGTTAAAACTGCGGTGGTAAAGTATTCTTATTCTTGCTGGTCTGTAGATTATGGCCTAGGCTATTTATTTATTTATTTGAATTAACTACCAAAAATAGTTATTAAGAATCTTCTAGATGCACATGTGGGTTATGTTTTTTGATGGCCTTCAATCTGAAAAACTGTTTTTAATCATGCAAGCAATCACCATTATAGGAAAATTTCAATAGAAGCCGTCAAACAAAAGCACTCTATTAAATCACCATATTTGTCATAAAATATTGTCTAATAAAAGAAACCAAAGCAAAGTAAAACAGAGCTAATTTAGGATGCAATCAAAAAGTTCATGCCTCTGTATTTTTCAAAGTACAGTACAATTATAATTTAATTTTACAATGATGACTAAATCTTTTACTACTTTCTTTAGCAAATACAGATGGACTTGTATACAAAGAGCTTACAAGTCAACAGTTTATTTACTATCAATATGAAACCTAATAACACAAAATCATTATTATGAATATTCTGGTAAAATTGAGGTAACAGTTAAATAAAATATTCCATTTCTAATCATTTCAGGGTATTCTTTTCATTTTTTAAATTACAATAGCTGAAATAATGAGTAAAAACAATGTAGGAAACATGTTAGTTAACGTGTATGTTTCTACCTCACACCTGGAGGAAGCCAAGTTAAATGTACAACTTTATAACTTATGAATTTGCATTTCCAATTTATAGCATTTGGATAAAAATATGTCAACAACTGCAGAATTTAGCTAAAAAACTTAAATGGCCAATTACCCCAGAACTATTGCCAACTTCCTAAAACTGTCATTCTTTCATTCATTACTTTGAAAATAATTTTTGTTCTTAAAAGTATCAAAGCACTTTGTTTGTTATTTTAAAAAATCTTGGGGCCAGTCCAGTGGTGCAGTGGTTAAGTTCCCTGCTTCACTTCAGCAGCCCAGGGTTCACAGGTTCAGATCCCAGGTGCGGACCTACACACCACTCATCAAGCCATGCTGTGGTGGCATCCCACGTACAAAATGGAGGAAGATTGGCATAGACGTTAGCTCAATCCTAAATATTTTTAACTTTGCTTCTTTTCATTATCTAACTGGCATACTAACTTGACACCACAACAATTTTACAAGGGATAATATGTTGATAGAGTACCAATAAAAATTTAAGAATGCTAATTCTTGACTGTATTAAATAAAACAGATAAAAGCATATTCACAGATTAACTGTTGCAAGAAATTATCAAATTCTGACTCATGTGCCTTATTTTTTTCGTTTTGCCTGTAATTTATTTACTTCATTTTTTTAGAGCAGTTTTAAGTTCACAACAAAATGGAAAGGAGAATGCAGAGATTTCACGTATACTCCCTGCCTCCACACGTACATCCCCTCCCCTGTTATCAAAATCATCCAGCAGAATGATGCATTTTTACCAAGGATGAACCTACACTGACACATCATTATCACTCAACGACCATAGTTTACAGCAGGGTTCACTCTTGCTGTTGCACATTCTTTGGGTTTGGATAAAAGTAAAATGACATACGTTGTTGAACTTATTGCTGTAGAGTCAGTTCTGACTCCTAATGCCCCTATGTCCAGCAGGGCAGAACTCCCCTGGGCTTTTGGTCTCTCACCTTCCAATGCTGTATCAGACAGTGTTCCACCTCTGTTCACAGGGTTTTCACGGCCAGTTTTTTCAGAAGTGGGTGGCCAGTTCCTTCTTCCTAGTCTATTTTAGACAAGAAGCTCTGTTGAAACCTGTCCACCACAGGGGACACTGTTGGTATTTGAAATCTCTCTAGCAGAGTTTTCAGCACCACAGCAATATGCAGCTGCCATAGTATGATAACCGACAAACATACTGTTGGGTGGTGTGGTTCCCTGACAGGGAAATGAACTTGGGCTGCAGGTGTGAAAGCGATGGGTCTTAACAACTAGACCACCAGGGTTGGCTAAAATGACATATATCCACCATTATAATATCACACAGATTATTTTCACTGTCCCAGAACTCCTCCAGGATCTGCCTGTTAATCCTTCCTCCCTCCCCACCCCCATCCCTGGTCATCACTGATCTTTCTACCATCTCCATAGTGTTGCTCTTCCCAGAATATCACATGGTTGGAATCATACAGCACATAAGCCTCAGATGGACTTCACTTAGCAATATGCATTTAAGTTTCCTTCATGTCTTGGTAGCTCATTTCTTTTTAGTGGTGAATAGCATTCCATTGTCTGGATCTACCACAGTTTATCCGTCTACCTATTGAAGGACAATTGTGAATAAAGTTACTATAAATATCCATGTGCAATTTTTTCCATGATCATAAGTTTTCAAATTCTTTGAGTAAATCCCAAGGAGCATGATTGTTGGGTCGTATAATATAGGAGCACAATTACTGGTTAGTATAGTATAGTATAGTATCTTAGTTTTGTAAGAAACCACCAAACTGTCTTATAAAATGGTAGTGGCTGTACCATTGTGCATTCCACCTAAGAGCTCCTGCTGCTCTGCATCCTCACCTGCATTTGGTCTTGTCAGGGTTCCAGATTTTGTCCATTCTACTAGATGTGTAGTGATATTTCATTGATGTTTTAATTTCCATTTCCCTGATGTCATACGATGTGGAGCATCTTTTTACATGTTTCTTTGCTATCTGTAAATCTTCTTTAATGAAGTATCTGTTAAAGTCTGTTCTATTTTTTATTGGGTGATTTGTTTTCTTATGGTTGATTTTTAAGAGCTCTGTGTATATTTTAGATAAAATTCCTTTATCAGATGTGTCTTTTTGCAAATATTTTCCCTCCGGTATTCCCATTACACATATTTTACATCCTTTGTAATTGTCCCACAGTCCTTGGGTATTCTGTTTTGTTTTTGTTTTTTTTGTCTTTGTTTTTGCTTTCTGGTTTTGGGGGATTCTAATATATCCTCTAGCTCAGAGATTCTTTCCTCAGCCATGTCCAGTTTGCTGAGAAGCCTATCAAAGGCATTCTTCACTTCTGTTACAGTGTTTTTGTTCTCTAGGATTTCCTTTTGTTTTTTTCTTAGAATTTCCATCTCTCTGCTTATCTTGTCCATCTTTTCTGACAAGCTTTCTATTTCATCCATTAGAGTCCTTAGCATCTTAATCATAGTTGTTTCGAATTACCAGTCTGATAATTTCAACATCCCTTTCATGTCTTGTTCTGATGCTTGCTCTATCTCTTCAAATCGTACTTTTTGCCTTTGGTATACCTTGTAATTTTTCTTGACAGCCAGACAGCATATGCCAGATACAAAGAATTGCTGTAAGTAGGCCTTTAATGACGTGGTGGTGAGGTGTGGGAGAAAGGAAGCGTTCACAGTCCTGTGGTTGGTCTCAGTCTCCCAGTGAGCCTGTGTCTCTGGACTGTGAACTTCACAAGTGTTTCTCAGTTTCTTCTCTCCCCTTACATGGGACAGAATGTTTAGGTTGGGCTGAGTATGGTATCTATTTTTCAAATGTTTAATATGAAATTTAAATTTGTTGGAATAAAGTTTTTGATAAATTCAATGGTCGCTGTTATAAACTCTCGGGTTTTTGTGGTTGCAATTGCTGTTTGTGAGTATACATTCTTTCTTTTTGTCATAATAAACTTGCCCTACATTTGTTCACTTTATTAATTTCTTCAGTGAATCAACTTCTGGCCTTATTGATCTCTATGTTTTATATTTGTTTTCTATTACTTTATTTTCTGATCTTGTGTATATTATTTTCTTCTTCAAAATTATTTAGGTTAATTTTAAAATTAATCGCTAAATCCATTAATTTTTTAATATGTCACATTTATAGTATAAAGCATTTAGCTGGATCTTGTGAGTAGGCTAAATTAATACAGCCACATTTTTCCTGCAAATTTTAATTTGCTCATAAACTATGACCCAGTAGTTTCAAGCTTAAGTATATACCCTAGGGAAATACTTTCACGGGCACACCAAGAAATATTTAAAACAGTGTTTGTAGAAGAAATAACCATTATTGTAAAAAAAGCAAAATGTGTGTGTGTGTGTGTGTGTGTGTGAGTATGTGGAGAGAGAGAAAGATTTATTGTAAGGAATTGGCTCAAATGATTATGGAAGCCAGCAAGTCCAAAATCTGCAGTGTGGACTGGCAGGGCCAATGCTACAAATCAAGTCCAAAGGCCAACAGGCTGGAGATCCGAGGAAGGGTCCATGTTGCAGTTCAGGTCCCAGGGCCGTCTGCTGGTTGAATTGCTTCTCATTACGGAGAGGTCAGTTGTTTGTTCTACTCAGACCTTGAGCTGATTGAATGAGAGTCAGTCGCGTTACAGAGGGTGATCTGCTTTCCTCAAAGTTTGCCTATGCAGATGTGACTCTGATATAGAAACACCCTCGCAGAAACATCCACCATAATGTTTGATCACATGTCTGGGCACCGTAGCCCAGTCAGACTCACACACAAAATTAACAATCACTCGAGGGATGGAAACAGGAAAGCCTCCATTCATTATCACTTCCAATGACCCACTAGGAGACTTTGTATTCCCTGGTTTTACAACTCTCCGATCTACAGAGTTAGACATTCTGATTTCCCAGAATGCGGTACTTTAGCTAGGTGTCACAGCAAGAATCGCAGTGAATTATGAACTATGGCTGCTTCCTGGTACTTTTGGCTTCTAGTATCAAAGAAACAGGAAGAAAAGAGTGAGCATCATATTATGGGTAATTATCTTTGATCATCAGGAGAAGTAGAGATGCTATTACACAGTAAGGGAAAGGAAGAATATGTGAGAGAAAGGAAGAGTGTGAGACCCAGGAGAGAAGCATTTCTTTAGGCGCCTCTTGATATTTTCTTGTGTGATTGTGACTGTCTGTGCACAAGCTTATGAAGCGCAGCTTCAGAAGGACAGACAGCCAGAGTGCCAGAGCACTAGTGATGAGTGTCTGGGTTACACCACCAGGGAAGCCCTCAGAGATAAGCAAACATGGCTCCTGAAGGGAAGGGGAGCTCAGAATGGATAATTGGAGGGAGGGAAGACTAATATCAATTGCAGCATTGAGTTGAGGCCAACTTTATGGGTGCACACTCTAGTTTGTTCCATCAACATCTCTCTTCTAAAGTCCCATATAATTAAAGTTCCACCAAACACCAAGAAGAGCTTAGCTTGTATGTTCATGTAGAAATAGACTCTTTTTATTGCTGTTTTTGCTGAGAAAAATTAGCCCTGAGCTCGCATCTGTTGCAAATCTTCTTTTTCTTCTTCTTTTTTTTTTGCTTGAGGATGATTAGCCCTGAGCTAACATCTGTGCCAATCTTCTTCCACTTCATATGTAGGTCACCGCCACAGTATGGCCGACAAGCAGTGTAGGTCTGCCCTCAGGATCCAAACCCGCGAAGCCGGGCCGCCAAATCAGAGTGTGCCAAACTTAACCACTATGTCACAGGGTAGGCCCAAAAAGTAGACACTTTTGATGCAAATGGTAGAGTGTGGTAGACCCCAGCATGTGTCATTCAGTGCCTTCATCAAGGAAGGATGTTCTGAAGCCCAGGTGCAGGTGGTGTGGTCAGCAGATAGCCCATAGCTGTCAGCTCCTTCGGGGCCTGCCTCAGCTGTGGATAGCCCCTCATCCAAAGTCGTCTTTTGGGGGCAGCCCACATCCTGAGACTGAGCAAAATGGAGGTTTAACAGCCTGACTACTTCAGGCCGATGCAGGACAACTCTGATGTACAGTTCTCACCCCAGACCTCTCCACCAGGCTGGCTGTGGTTTTGGAAGACCTGAATCACAAGTCCATTTTCTTCTTTGTCCAAATATACTTTTCCCCAATTCTGCAGCATCTGCTTGCAGAAGACTCAATGAAAGACATACGCTGTAAAAGAAAATATGAAAGATAGCATAGGAGACTTTATACACACTAGACATAAATCAATTTATTTCACTGTGGCAACAAAACTTATGCTATTCAAATATTTTGAAGCATATACTGTTAATAAAGCTTGAAAGCATCTCATTTGATAAGACCATTCTTTTAGGAACTGAATTAAATGTTTAATTGGCATCAGAATTGGAAAATAATCTAATGCTTTAAAATCAGTTCTAATAGTTTCATTTTAAGGGGAAAAACACTATAAAAAGCAAATTCTTCAACCTTACACTGACTCACATCAGGAGAATTCTATCGTGAGTTCTACATGGGCAGTACATAACTAAATGTGATACAAGTTCTTCATTTTTATATGTAATGTGCTCAAGAAAACTAAGATGACCAGGATTTCTTGAAGAACACATACACACACACACACACGCACACACACACACAACCACATCCGTTGGTATTTAAACTACCATGTAAAACTTGACATCCAAAAACTTAAGCTTGATCATCAAGAATATGTGTCAGACTAGAAGACAGTCAAACCTGGGAAACTGAATAGTTCTGGCTTAGAATCAGGAGTGCGAAGAGAATTGGGATCTCAGAGGTCCATTCAGACATCCATCCATTGTCACCTGCTGTGTCATGTCAGGTAGACAAATGTTTCAGAACAATTTGTATAGGTATGAAATGTCTTCTTTCCTTCCTAAAATGTGTCTTTGTTGAATTTCTGCCACTAGATAAATGGTCTATCCTTAACCTGAGTCCAAAACAATTTATTTTCAAAATCAGATTTTTCCACCTTGTGGATGTGATTCCCAAATGACTCCTGAGAACAAACTCTTTCCAGCTCCACGGGGAAGTTGTCTAATGGGAGACTTGTAACTTCTCACCTCTTCATCATGTCAACACAGGGACAGAACTGTGTTTCTCTCATGTATCCTCAAGCCCTTAAATACAAAAGTCTTGTGCTGACAATTTTTCTTGAGAACATGATATTGTGCAGAAGATATGATCAGAAGAGGTATTGGTCCAAATATAAATATTATACAGATAAAAAAACATAGTTTACAATACTGACTCCTTATTTAACATTTTGTGTAGCTCTTTTCCAATACTGCAAATATGTTAATGTCCCACAAACCTAAACTCAATCATTAGGCAGATATGTTTGGAATATCTACTATATCCTGAGCATTACACATATAAAAATAATTAGTATATGACCTGTGGCCAAGGAGAACTTACATACTGTTTGTGTAGTAATCTTCAAAGCATTAAAGGAAGTATTCTAGTTACTATCTCGGAGGAGGGCCAAATCACCGAAAATTCGGGAATGACTTTTCTAGGGCCTAGGAGGGGGTACAATTTAAGTTCATAATTAACATTCACACTAAATTGACCAAATGCAGCTCTTCAGCTTCATCAGATCTGTTGCCCTTGGCTCCATGCAGTTTGTAGGTGGTCTGAAGTGTACATTCTTTTTTGAGACTCAGTCGATCATTCCCCAGCCCCAATGGACCTTAGAAAAAGTGTCCACTTAAGTCTGTTCCTTTTTCCTTCAGCAGATTACTGCCCAGGGTCTCTTCATTTTCCAAAGATTATTCCATTTATATAGCAGTGACTTGTTCAAAATAAATCATTCATAAGATCCACTTTATTTCTCTTCAGGTAGTAAGGGAGGAATTTCACCAGAAAAGGCAAAATTAAATTTTTTTCTGATTCCTTAGATTCAAATGATAGGCTCTGTGGGTGTCTCTATCACAGAATCGTCAGCTTAGAAAGGACATTTTCTGTGGTGTAGTGCTAAGCACTGAAATAAAGTCTTCTTACAGGGTTGTCATGGTAACATGAATGCATCACCTGTCCTACTCATATTTAAAATTTGTTCCCTAATATCTTCCAGATGTATGTTTGTTTTTAAGACTTTATATAACCTGTGCTACAATTTGGTAAGATTCATTGAGTTCGGATTACTACAACTAAATTCAATAATTAAATTAACTGATTTGCAAACATGTATATGTAACTAAGAATCTATTGAGCTCGGAGAAATGGACATGAGAAAAAAGAAAACATGGCAGTTGGTAGCACTGTGAAGTTTAGCATTAGGCAACATTTTAAAAATACAGATGATTCATCAGTTTAATTCAGTCCTGTTATGTTAAACTTATCCACTTAAAGTTAATAGAAACAGTGGAGTCTGCTGCAAGAGTTGCTTTCTTCCTTACTCACTACTGCCACTACAGGTATCAGTCTGTTCAATGCCTAGTGTGTGTGATGTGCTGTGTTAAGAGCTTGACATAGCTGTTGACAAACGTGTTCTTGTTTTATCATTAAAACTACCCTGTGTGATGAACGTTGTCATTGTTTATAAAGAAAACAGTTGAGGATTATAGGTTCAAGCTCCTGACCAATGTGATCCTGGGGATTTGGAATCCAAAGCAAGCCTTCTTCCAAAAAGGATGCTTTCAACTTAGTGCTACACTTCATTTTCAGAAAGATTCTTATGCAAACTCATTGGAAAACAAAGGTGAGAATTGAGTCAGGCATGAGGAGGTGCAGCCCTCTCTCAGAAATGTGGGTACAAAAAGGGTGCAAAAGAAAATGCCACGTCCAGTTTGAAGAGCCGAGCCCTGGGAATTTCATTAGGTCATATTTCTAATTAATTGTGAGCGTTTTGGTAAAAATTACAGAGTCGGAGTCAACTTGTATACGGGGAACTTTCCTGTGCCTCATGACATTATGTTAGTCTCTCCTTGAAAAAAATATTATACTTATGTCTAGCATTCAAAAAGTGCATGTGTCATAAAACCATTTTGCAAGCGAATGCCGTTCTGCCACAGACTGACCCTTCCAGTCACAAGAGACTTCTTGCCCCGCTTCATTTCTCTCTGAAAGATTTATCACCTTCAAACATGTATATTTCCTGCAGAGGCTACTGCAGTGTTCTGCCCAACACCTTCTTCAGGGAAGACACTCACCACATGGTTGCTAGGAATTTTGGCTGCTGCTGGATTATAGCTTTAACTGTCAATGAGAATTGCTCTGGTCAAAGGGATCTACCTACCCTACAGTTACACTCCCACCAAGCAGTCATCCAGTGTCCAATGATACAGGAATGCAAAGGTTGGCAGGCCTGCCTCAGTATGGGCCAGCTCTGAATGGCCATCCCAGCTCCAAAGCTCCCTGTATGATGGGCTGATGCCTCATGTGCAGCCACATTAGCAGTCAGGTTCTTGCTCTACCCGACCCTGCCTCCCTCAATTCCTCAGAGGTATACATTCCTCCGAGGACCTGTCTAACCAACTTCTGCCTTCAATATTTTATCTCAGCGGAGGAGATGTTGATATTATTATAGATGCGGAGCAGAAAAATCTTTGTTTTCCCTCAAAACTTAAAGAAATCTACTGTTATTCCCAATTCGTGTCTTTTATCTTGAGGCCTGGAAGAGAGGGTATTTTTATAATTTTCCCTCTTTTTCCAACTTTGATATCCCTGCTACATTTGGTAGTACTAAGAATGAGTTCAGGTTACAAGATTTCCTCAAACTCACTTCATGTCTTCGAACCCTAGCTCTTACATCCTGAAATCGGCTCCTGATTTTCAACTTCTGATCCTTTTCTTTGTCGTTTTATTTTGAGCCTCAACTGTATGAAAGAATAAAAATTCTCAGTTCGATTCTAAATTAACACTAGGATACGCATGCCAGGGTGCCCAGTACTCATATAGAATTGTACACAAATGAGAAAATAGGAGCAACATAAACGAACGTGTGATGTAAATCTTTATCTAAAATTCTCTGAAGTTCTCTGCTTTCATGGGGTCTAGTGTCCTACTTTATCTTTTGTCCTAGGCATCTTTAGTGTTAAACTCTCATTATTTAAAGTTCTTTAGATGAAAAATAGATATTCCATTATCCTAGAATTGCTTCTGTCTTTCTATCAACAACCAACAAGCAATGCCAGCAAATGTAATCAAATTATAAACTTTTACCCAAAATGCTCAAGTAAAACAATTTGATAGGCTCTATTTCAGTAGTTCATATTATATTTATATCATCATATAGAATTGGTTCCACATGTTCCAGTTTTCACAAAATATTAAATTTATATTTGAATCACTATGATGTTCTATATTTTTACAAATAATTTCCAAAGAATTTGGTCTTAAATCCAGAGGATTTTATTCATACAAAAAATTAACAGAAGTAAGAGAGCAATTTATAACTCTAAAATTTTTTGATATATCCAAATTATTACCTAGGCTAAGTCGTGCCATTGTTGATTTCTTGTTCTGTGTTAATTGCAAAGATAACTGCAGAGAAGAAACAGAGAAAGAGGTACTTACGGAAAATTTTGCAGGTAGGATTTCAGAGGCAGTTTCCTTTATTAGTCTAATCCCCAATCCGGTGTTTCTGTTTCAACTTTTGCTAGAAGTATGTCCAGAGCGACTGGGTGAGGAGTTAATTTTATCAAAGAAAATATGAGGGAGACAGGCAAGAGAAAGCCTCAGCATGGGCTGTCAGCTGACATAAGGGGAAAACGAAAAGCTGTTTTCATATTGCCCTCTGGATTTCCTTTAAGTGTTTGTTCATCTAATTACAAGCTTTGTTTCTTGATAATGCCATGAAGTCTTTGCAAATATTAACAGCATATTTAAAGGTTTACACATTTATTGGCCCCTTGATTCCTTGGATAATTGCCTGTTCCAACCTTGGGCACATTTTTCTATTTAAGTATTCGTTTATTTCCCATTTAACTAATCAACTATGTAAATATTAATAATATATATAATCAGTATATATATTCTCCATTTAATTACCCAACACCTTTAAATTCTTCTTGTAGAAATTATTTTTGGTTGGAATACCATTTCAACTTCCCGTCACTATTTTTCTGAGTAGTTTCCAGCCTAGGTGTAACTTAGAAAGGCCTTTCCCATCTCGCATGCTCACTTTATTCACTTTTATGACTTTCATGGTTTTTGTTGTTTTGTTTTTAGAAAGAGATAATCTTTTCAATATTTCTTCCAAAAGTTCTTTAAGTTTAATCTCTCATTCTTTTCCAAAGAATATTCTATAAAGGAGAGGTCTGACTTTAACTACAATTAAATTTAAATTTATTGAAAGTTTATTTTAATAAAGCATTGAGAAAAAGTTTCATATTTGCAGTTGAATGTTTCCATAAACAACTTTTATATAACTCAACTTTATTCAAATCTTTGAAAATCTCATTCAGAGATTTGTTATTCACTATCAAGTGTCTATCTGCCTGTGTCTCATGAATCTTCAATATTCAAAGAGGGAGGTACCATGAATAAATATGTGTTGGATGAATGACTTCATCAATAAATGAATATATGAATGTGTAGGGGAGGAAGAAATCTTCCTGGACCCTTCTAGGTTCTTCTGTCTGATCTAAGAATTAAATCGACATGAGACACCTTAAAAGGGGTAAAACAAACAAAAGTTTAATAACCTGCATGCATTGGAGAAACCCAACAAAATCAAGTAACTTGCCAGAATGGCCAAAGCCCTCACCTTAAATACCATCCTCAGCTAAAGACAAAGAAGTGTTGCAGGATGGGGAGAGTCAGGGACTTCAAAGGGAAAGAAGGCAATTCACAGGTAGGTGAACAGGAGCAAATGTTTGGAAAACAAGTGTTCGGCCACGCAGAAACAGAACACAAAGGGGTGGTCAGCAAACAGGCTTTTCCAGGTTCCTCCCTGTCTGCCAACTAGTTCATGTGATGCTAAGGTGAGAGCTCACTTCCTGAGACAGTTATTTTTATCTGAATTCTTTTAGGAAGTCAAGGGGAAGGTAACAAGAACTTTCTGAGTCTTTTGTTTCTTAAAAGTAATCATTCTAAAATAATTCTCATGTTAGACACATATTATTTCTTGATCATCTAGAATAGTGCCAGAATCTATGCTATTTTTTACGTATATCATTTAATGCCTAAATCTATAGAGTCAGTGTTATTATTTCTCTTTGTACCATAAATCAGTAATCCAATTAAAGAATATCAGAGAAATAAGTTCCACCCATCTCTGAATAATTTCAAAGTCAAGCCTCTTTCATATATAGCAATGAAGAGCAATTTTTTGGACCCTGCATTACCTATAACATGCCTTTCCTTTATGGGCCACAAATTCAATTTCAGGGAAAGTAAGAAAATCTATATTTTAATTTTTAAATTAGCAACAATAAGCTAATTGACATTCGTCTAGTCCTTAACATAATTAACCAAAGTTTTGAGACTAGATTTCTTTCCCAAGTCTTCTTACCATTATTTTAATTTTGAATTAAAAAAAAAAGGATTTATGCTTCAAATATTTTTCTCCTGAATTAGTCTACTTTCAAAAAATGTGACTTACTGTCACACTGGATCATACTGCTTCTTAACACAACTTTTGCTGTTTCAATAAGTCAATATATATCTAAATAGATGACAAGGAAAGAAGAGCACAGATGTTGAATGAAGAAAGTTTTTTGTATTTTGAATTACTTAATTAAATACTCATTAAGTTTGAGGCTCTATAACATGATAGTTAAGAACAGAAGCTCTATGGTCCAAGAATCTGGGCTCAAATCTCAATTCTCTAAGGTATCAGTTGTTGACATTGGGCATGTGGTTTAACTTTTCTAAATATTAAATTACTTCTTGTGAATTAATAGAATTCATGGTAGCTACCTTGAGTGGTGCCGAGATTCAATGAGATATGCATATGTAGTGAGTAATTAGCAGTGAGTAGCTGTTAACCAGGACTCACAGTGAGTCATAGAGTGCAGTGATGTGAGGCGGCATCTTGGAGAGGAACCTGCACTGTCTACTATTTCCCAGTGCGGGGCCAAAACAGTGTTCACATAAAGTTGCTGATTGAATAGAATTGCCAAATTTGAGCACAAAAACAATACACATATCATAGCAGCAAAGAGGCATCAAAATAAGCAGATGCTGGAAAATTTATTCCAAATCTAAACAGAAAATGCCTCCATGCATCTGAGGATAAACATATCTTCACTCACTGTGAAATTAAGACATTTAAAGGAACAATTCACAAACAAAAAGAGAGAAGACTGAGGTCATTTTATGCTTATACACAAATATGCCACATCTAAGTTTTGCATCTATGCATTTAGAGAATACTATAAGCTACAATTTCTAATACATTTGGAAATGTATTTTATCATTTGTCATAGGAGCTATTTTAAAGTTAAACAGACTTTAGATTTACTTGAATCCTCCGAGAGATTTTTCACTGTCATAGTTCTGATAGTCCTTAAAACTTTAGCATTATATTACTTTTATCATAACCCAAGTTATCAATACACTGGAAATTAATACAACTTACTGTTAAACTTGGTGTTTCCAGGGACGTGCTAGGTAGACGCCCAGGGAAAGCGAGTGAACAAGGTTTACTCAATTATCTTTAATTCTGTATGGAGTATTGACTTCATTTTAACTATTTAGGTTACCACCGGATCTTTAACTCTTCTTTTTAACTCTTTCTTATATATTTTAAATGTTAGCTTTCCCTACGAAATCAAAGTTCTGTCAAGTCTACCTTGAATAGCGAACAATTGTGGTTTTGGCTGCTATCTGAAAAGATGTCTGTTCATTATTTTTACTTATTTCCATCTTTCTATTTGAAAGCCAAATAGAATTATAATAACAAAAATGGAATTATGCAAACATGAGGAAATAAATATATTTAAGGAAAACCACCTGGAATATAGAAAACTAATCCCCAGTGCTACCTGGAAAACTGTCTTGACTATTATTATTTTTAAAGGAATGTGTTTCTCCGTATTCCTTCTAGGCTGCCCCCAAATTGAGATGCAGCCTAGAAGCATGATGTGATGCAAGTCAGGAAGATAAGGATGCTCTGTGATAGAGCTCAATTGCGGGGAAGCAGCAGGAGCTTTGTGGAGAGCGCGCAGGTGAACAATAAAGATTCCAGACAGCTAAGCATGAAGCTTGGTGTAAAGGGCATCAGCAGGAGCAAAAATGTCATTGCTCCAAGAAGTGGCTTACCTAATGCCTTGGCAATAAAAGACAGAAGTTATTTAGTCAGAAATTCCAGAGACGGGAGAAAGTGAGAGCAAATATTCCTCCTGTGAATGTGTGAGTGTTTATAGATGAGTTATATATAGATGTGAAATCTATATTACATATATTATAATATATTCATAAATTTATATATAAAATATATATACATAAATCATTATTTAAAATTAGAAAGCAGATGGTAGAAAATGTTTTTATTCATATATCTTTGAGAACTTGTAAATGTTTCCCCCTGTACTTTGACCAAAGTGTACTTTGGCCATTTTATTATTATGTTCTTAATTCTAATCATCATCAAAACAATATATTTGATGATTCTTTTCCTAGTTTCTTACTTTATTCAAAGACAAGTTCATTAAAAATACATTGAGAGTAATTCTTACATAACTTGACAGCATATTATGAATTGTCCCAGAGAGCATTTGTTATCTACAGGGAAAGCCTTGCCACTTGAAGCCTATGAGGCATAGTATTTTCATCAAAAATTAATTGTCAGGAATTCTCTTATTAAATTCGTCAAAGCTTCATTAAGCCAATAGTATGATTTGTTAATCAGATTAACTAGGAGTTATCCTGGTGGTGTGGAATTAATGTTATTCTACTCACAACTTGTATGTTTCAGTGTCACTGTCCTGTGGAACTGGGCAGAGGGAAGTGGTTAACATGAATTCTAGCCAGGGATGGGTAAAAAATCAGTAAACGTCTCCACTCATGAGTGAAAACTCAATTCTTTGCCACCGTGTCACATTAGTCAGGTTGGTGCCTAGAAGGCATAGACAGTGTAAGGAGAGTGACGTAGTAAAGATAAAATATTAAAATAAAATAAAGACAAAGTTTTTCCTCTCCAGTCTTTAAAGATGGTATCACTGGCTAACATTTTCAGTGGGACTGTTCCTTATTCTTTAAAGTGTGCTAAAATTATAAAGAAAAAAAAACCACTACAAAACTCGAGAGACATGTTATTGATAACACTACTTGCAGAATGAGCTCCAGCCCATGTTGGCGCATCAGTTACAACGTGGGGAGGGGGATGCGGTCCAAAGAAGAAAATGGCGTGAACACATTTGATAGTTCCATGAAAGCAAATGTGGACATTTATTGACAACATTGCCATTATTCACACATAGTATACGTAAAATTACAAAAATAAATACGTACAATAAATAAACAGCAAAACGTGCTCAAGTGATTCAAATTTGTTTTACCGAAGTTTTGCAAGATGCTATGATGACACAAATAGGACAAAATCAGTCCTTGTCCTCAAAAAATGTAAAATCCACCTTGGAATAGCTTTTAAAAATATGCAAATAATAAGGATTCATATCAAAAGATAGTAAATACTCTAAGACAGGGAAGGCCAAAGCGCTCTATCAGTTCAAAGATAGTAAATAATTACTATTTTAATCATATAGCTGTTATTACTTTTTACTGTATTTCTACTATTAATAATATTGCTACTCATTTCTACTATACTCATCATTTTATTTTTACTTCTATTTTGTGGGGGTTTTTTGTAATGAGAATGTATTACTTGTCTGTGTTTTCTATCTAATTAAAAATGGCAGGATTTAAACAATAGACGAAAAGACAGCTATTACTGGAGAAAAAAATATAATGGGAGGAAGGCACAGTGTGGGTTGGAAGTATTAAAAGTCAAGTCTAGCTGGAGCAAAGGAAAAAACAGAGGCTAACCGACGTAAGTTGTAATTATTGTAAAATAGACCTTGAAAAAAGATTTAGATAGCAATAATTATGAAAAGAAGCTTAACATAATAACTAGGGAAACAAACTGCAGCCTGAAAGACAAAATTTTATCAAAAGGTATTTTTATTTATAAAAGCTAAAGTAAAATGAATATGTGGCACAAATCCATTTGCATTTTCTGTAGATTGTCTGTATCTCAGTGAAATCAATTGCCCAGCTTTATATATTGAACATTTCCTCATACTGTTTTTATTATATTATAAATCACCTTTTGTTTGAAAATAGCAGTCACACTATCATTTGCCTAGTCTGGTTGGTAAAAGCTTGCATCAAACTTTTGTGATTGGAATAATTAGAACAACTTGAAAGTGTAAAACCAAATGGCAGAAAGTATTTTTATTCATATGCCTAAAAAAATGTGAATATTTTCCCTTTGCACTTTGACTAGAAATGCACTTCGATCATGTTTATTATTGTTATTAATTCCAGTCATCATCAAAATAATACCCTTTATGATTCTACACCTAGTGGTTTCTTACTTTCTTCAAAGAAAAGTTCACCCAAACTCTTTGGGAGTATTTTTTATGTGACATGTTAGTTTATGAAGATGAACTCATTCAGGCTAGCTTAAGTGATGAAAGCTTGGTATAAATATATGAAGAGAAAAAAAGACATAACCACAAAGAAAGAAAATAACAAAAAGTGTTGTATTGCAGAGACCTTATGAAGAACTGGGACCTCTGGATATGCTAGCAACCTCAGAAGTAGTCACTTTGTCATTAACCTCGGCTCAATCACTCCCCATGGGTCTGTTCCTCTGCTACCTGTCTCTCTTAATATTTACTCATCACTTCACTCCCTATGGCTTCTGTTCATCTTCTGTCCTCTTCTTTCCCATCAGGGATCTTCAGGAACCCTACTCTAGTTCATGAACTTTCAGTTTCAATTTCATTTCCTCTTTCTAACAAATCTTATTACATTTATTTTCTCATTCAAATTTCAATTGAAATGTATTATTATACTTATTTAAATATTGTAACATTTCACAGGAATTTTTTTCCTTAACAATGCATTTGTTCACGACTTAAAATCTTGCTCATTGCAGGAACATCGGTTGAGTGTTAGCAGTGGAGACCCCTGTGGTTGCAGGTGCCTCAGGCTGCAGATGAGTGAGGGGGTGTCACTGACAGGAGACAGCAATGTGAGCACACACCAGGAGGGCTGCAGCTGGCTCTCTATCCAAAGCCTTGCCACGTCAAGAGATTAGGGGTGAACCTACATGAAATTACGTTCAAGAAAATGTCTTTGTTCAAAGGCCATTACAAAACACACAGGCCATGTGCATCACTCAGCTTTTAGTATTATTTTATGTTCTGCAGTGATTTGGCTCCCATTCTGCGGCAATTCGAACTTTTTAGGATTGTCTCCTTGTATAATGCATGTGAATGTGTATATATTTTCTTAACACTTGATTTTGAGATTTTCATGATCTAATTTGTTTTCTTTTGTATTCCTTTTCTTAAGTCCTTATTTCAAATGCTAAGTTTAAATGCTCCTTATGATTATGAACTTAAAATTTTTTTTGTCATTTTCTAGTTTTAGAAATAACAGTTTATCTGCATACAATCATTTACTAGTTGTGTGTTCTTAGTTTTACATTATGGGGCTAATATTTGTCCTCTTTAAAAGACAGTTTATCTCCATTGTTAATAAACTATTTTTTCTCTCCTCAAGTCAAATTTACTTATTTAGAAATGTATTTTCATAATCTTTCTTATAGTCTTATTTTAGTTTTATACTCTTCTTAATAACTTTTGATGATTTCAGGTTTTTTGATTAATTCATCTCTCTGTTTTCTTCTTGAATGAGTAATTTTTTTATGATTTCTTATTATATTGAAAAATTTGAAGCATATCCACTAAGAAAATATCTAAGATTGTCTGAAGTTCACTTAAGTTCCAATCAAAATCTCAAGAGAAGTTTTGTGTAACTGAGCAATATGATCCAAAAATGCAGGCATAGGGATAAAGGATATCCAGGAAAATTTGAATAAGAAAAGTAAGCATGGGCACCAACTCAAATATCAAGGTTTATTTTGAAGATTTAGTAATTAAAACTTTAGGTTAAGCATGAAATACTTTGAAAACTTTTAAAGATCATGTTAATGAGGCTAAATTTTATCCCATTTGTCATGGGAAATCTTTGGAAAGTTCTGTGCAAGTGCATCACATGATCTGATTTGCATTTTAAAAACATTACTCTGATTGGAGAATCAACTACAGGGGCAAAGTAAGGCGTCAGGGAGACTAGTTTAGAGATCATTGCATTGTCGAGAAGACAGAACATGGTGGCTTGACTAGGATGTGGAGATAGTACATGGTTATTAGATTTAGAATAACATTTTAAAGTAAAGCCAATTAAACTTGTTAATATTAATGGATTGCATGTGGATGTGAAAGAAAAACAATTAAGGTTTAATTCTGGTTTGGAGCCTAAGCATTTGGGGAGATAGTGGAGTATTACTGAATTAATATAGATTGGGGAAGAAGTAAGTTTGAGATAGAAAAATCAAAGATTTGTTCTTAGATGGGTACACTTGAAATGCTCATTAGACATCCAAGTGGAGATGTTACAAATAGAGTTGGATGAGTTAGACTCAAAGACCAAGACATAAATTTGGAATTATCAATGTGATTCAGTATTTAAAATCATATATTCGAAGTGAGGTTAGAAAATAAAAGAGAAATTACTTCACTATTTAAAGAGAAGAGGATGAGAGTCTCCCTATTACACAAGTAACACCCAGTGAAGTATGAAGATAACATGCAGAATAAAGTTTCAAGGTGAGATCAACAGTATCAAAAAGTGCTAAGAGATGAAGCAAAATGAAGATGGGCTTAGCCATCAGCTTGGCAAGATTGAGATCTTATGTGACAATGGCAAATATTACTTCAGTGGGGTGCATTTTTAGTTTATTAAGGGAAAAATTCTATACGAAGCACAGATACCAAGTATAGATAATTTTGCAAGGCATTTTGGTGAAAGAATGAGTTAAGAGATAAAGTAGTGGCTGGAAGAAGAGACATAGTTAAGGGAGAATCATTTTTAAAAAGTTTTTGTGCTGATGGGAATAATCCCGTAGAGAGAGGGAAAACTGATAAGGTAAGACAGAAATGATAAAAGGAAGAACTTCAAAAGTAACTCTTGGGAGGGAAGAGATGGAATAGGATCCAGTGAACAAGAGAAATTCTTGGAATTTGATGGGAATAGACAGGTCATTGATTAAAAGAAAGCAAAGGGACAAAGATGCAGGTAGGTAAGGTAGGTTAACACATCAGTTGGTAAGTAAATGTAGCAATTCTTCTTTGTTGAATTTATGTTATTGAAATAAGAGATCGAAAAAAAAAAAAACAAAAAAACCCAAGAAACGAAATCCACATCTAAGAGTGAGTTTGGTAGTTGAGGTTTGAAGAGAGGGGAGAACATATCTAAAATCATTTGAGATTAGGAAAACAAGTTGAGTTGGAGAAATGTAGGAGGAGTTCTGGGGAGTGCTAAGGTCCCAATTAAGGTTTCCTAGACAAGTCATAAAATAGAAAAAACACAAATAAAATTGTTGATGAATTTGAGTTCTTCAAACTTAAAAATAATTTAAGACTGTATTCTAAATGAAGTTAAAAAGAGAAGTTATAGACCATGAGAAGGTGTTCACATCAAACTGACAAAGGATTAGCATATTAAGATAGATAAAAAATTATTTAAATAAATGAAAAATAGAACTAGATAGAAACATCAAAAAAAAAGCAACAGACGTTTACAAAGTAGAAAAACAAAAGGCCAAAAGAATCTGAAGTGCTATTTAACTGAGAGAAATTGAAATTATGATCAAAAAGAGATAACATTTCATATCCAATAGACAGGCAACATTACAGCTCCCCATTACCGAATGTTGTGGAATATATGGGAATCAAGGGGCTCCGTACACTGATAGAGGAGTATATGTTAATATAGTCATTTTGGAGAACCAATTGAAAATACCTAGTCCATCTTGTGATACACACTTTTTACTTCTGGTCTTGAAGGGATATTTTAAAATCATAAAAGTACCGCAGTTTATACTGTACATATTTAAATACATTGTACCTATTTACATATTCAGTAAAAATAGAAAACTATCAATGAAGAGGATAAATACCAATTTATATATAAGGTTAATTCTGGCAAATGATAGGAATAGGTTGACTGAGGCATCCATTACATCTTTCAGGTATAATATCTTCTTTATAATAGTTACCCAGACTTACATATGGCAAACCAAGTAATCTGGGTGAAGCGTTTATGGACAAGTCTTACATTATTTTCTATGCTTGTTTGAAATTTCTCAATTAAAAAAATAAATATCAGGGCAAGCCCAGTGACACAGAGGTTGGGTTCACACACTCCGCTCCAGCAGCCTGGGGTTCGCAGTGTCGGATCCTGGGCACAGACCTACAAACCATTCCTCAGGCCATACTATAGTGGTGTCCTACATACAAAACAGACGAAGACTGGCACAGATGCTAGCTCAGCAACAATCTTCCTCAAGCAAAAAGATGAAGAGTGCCAATAGATGTTAGCTGAGGGCCAATCTACCTCCCCAAGAAAAGAAATAAATAAAAAATTAACAACATCAACAATAAGAACAGATGTAATTTGGGGGATGCAATATTTTTTGTTTAACATATTTGAAGAGACTTACATACATAAACTTACTTTCTCCTCCTTATAGGTCCATGAGGAAAATATTCTTTCTCACATTTAACAAATGAGAGAACTGTAAACTGAATAATTTCTCAGGAGTTAAATAACCTTGGTTCCATCACACAACTAGTCAGTGGCCAAGATGTGCATTGACCCTCCCCAGAAGCTATGTTCTGATCTGCCACAAAGATGACCTCCTCTAATATATCTCATTAAGGGTTGACTTTTCATGACAGACAAATAAAACCTCAACTTCAGTTTATCTTTTAAGTCAGATGGATAATATGATTTACAAGTACCGTTATCAACAACCAACTCCTAATCATGCTAAATTGCATTAAATGAGTTTTAAAATCTAGATTAAAGAGAGGTTAATTTTCCCCTTGAGACTTGGGGGAGAAAAGATGATGATTGGTCAAAGAGGAGTAATTCTGACTAACTTCGTAGGAAGAGAAATATTACGAACAAGGGACAAAAGGAGAATATTTTAATCTGAATGATGGTGAAGCCAACTATCCAATTGCGGTGCTAGAGGTCGCTCCGGGGCTTATGAAGGAAGGGATGTGAAAGTGGCTGAGACGGAATCACACAGAGTCAAGCCAGGAATGCCAGCTAAGGCCTTCCTTCCAGTCAATGAAAACTTATAAAGGTATTTCAGTGATTTGATCTGTTGTTAAAAGTCTTGCTTAGTCAAATTATTTAATTGTACTTCATGGCAACATGATATAGATTGAAAAGTTCTCAAAGAAAAGCTCATATTTTCACATTTTCCTTTTCCCGTGTATTTAAACATACACTTCCAAGACTCCCTGCCTTTGCCGTACATGCCAAAACGCTCAATCAACTGTGAGAACTATAGTTACTTTCCTTCACAAACTAAATAAAATTAGATATTTCACATTAGTCCCAATTTCTCTTATTATTATTCCATTACTTTCATTAGCTTTTAGTTTTTTGTTCCTTAATTTAGTAAAAGCATTTATGAACCAGTAGCCTTCAGAGGATAAGAAATGTTCTTAATGATCACGTTTTTCTTGTCTGGAGAATTAGACTAAATAGCATCTTTTTGCCTGAGTATATAAGAAGACCTCCAAAAGATTGCAAAGTTAGAGTTCTGGGGAATCATGAAGGCATTAGAGACTTCTCTGAGAGTCAGTAGTGTGAGTCTGATTTAATTAATGGAGGACTTTAGACACATACTTTGCACTGATTGAATTGGATTAAAATACTGCAAAACTTAGCAAAATCCTGCTAGCTCTGAACAAAAATAATCTTGAAATTTTAGGGTTTTGATATTCACTTGATGTTAATTATTCAAGAAAAATCTCATAATTATATCTAGAATGAATTACATTATAAGGAAAGTATTATGTTTGCACTAAAGGGTCATAACTCAAAATTTAAACTTATAGTTAGCATGTGGCAACCTACGAAATAGAATTTATCTTCAAATAAAATACATTTGAAAAGTAAATGTAATAATTCATATCACTACGTAAGTATTGATTTAGATTTTGTTCACATTAGCAGGACATAATACTTCATAAATTTATGTATAGTTACTAAAGGTATTTCCATATCAATAATTCTTTATTTTCAACATTCCTTATCCAACCTCACTTCTCTCTGCTAGGTTACAAATTTGGAGGTTCTTCTATAATTACATATATGTTTAAATGTTGTTTAATACATTTAGAAGATAAGATAAAAGAAATTCCAGAAAAGTCCTTACCCTGAATTACTTGGCAATCTGAAAGTATCTCATAAGAATCCAAAAAAACAGACTTGTATCATTTGGATGCTATGGGATCTGTCGGGCACTTTTATTCCAAGACCTTCCTGACTCCATTCTCATTTAGTTACTTAGCCTGAGGCGATGTTAACCTTTACTATCCTTCTCACGCTTCCTCTTCTGCTTTCCTCATTTTCAATTCTGTCTTCGCATCTGTATATATATAATGTTTTGCATACGGTGCCATGAGTTTTGGGGGAGAAAATTAGTTTCAAGAAATTTAATAAATAGGTGAAAGAATAAATATATAAACACAATATGTCATAAAAATCCATAGGTTATATGATTTTATATTTGGACATATAAAAATAAAGAGTAATATTGAATTACAATCTGAAGGTGGTAACAAGTAAGAAACCGTTTCCAGTTCTCATTTATATTTCAATCCTTGTCACTAGACTAGATTAATGCTGTGTTAATTTCTGTCCTTTATTAAATTTTGTCATAAGAAATGAAGCACTGGAATTTTTATACCCCAAAGTGTTTAACAGTTAATGAGCCTGATTCCCCCAATGCAGAATCTACTGCCTAGAACAAATGTCAGATATACACAGCTGAAACAACTGAAATTCAGTAGAGCTTATCAGAATCATTTGATCATTTTCTGAGCATACCTGATTGTCGTCTATTTGATCGATACACTGTTTCTGTTACTTTGTCCGTGGTCAATGTAGATGTCATTTACTTGGATTGCTTTAAAGCTACTCATGGATGTCCACGACAATCTATTAATTGGCCTTATTCTGGTTCTTTCAGCCATATAGAACTAACATATAGACATATACTCAATGCCACTCTTCAAGGAAATTCCTAAATCTTTTAATCTGCCAATTACTAAATGATTTCCTCTATGCAACACAGTCAAATCAATCATGCAGCTTTGTGGATTATTCTAACAAGTAATTAAATGGATATTTCTAGTTCGCTCTGTTCACCTATGAGGACAATAAGACAATTACCTGAGAAAAGGTTAAATTTAAGCCAAAAACTTATGCGAATATAGCTGTAGGTAATTTTAGAATAGGTAATTCAGCAACATTTTCACTCCTGTCCTATCCCATCTTTTCTTTTTAAATCACTTGACCTTTTAAATCACTAAGCAACCTTCAGACAAACAGCTCTCATCAAAGTGATACTATTCCCAAAACATAAAATATAGCACTCTCACACAGATACAGCTTTTAAAACCTCTTTACTGTAGAATTCGTACAGGCTTAAGGTGGCACATCCACCTGAGTGTTACTTTTAATACTGTTCTTCCATGAAATGCAAGATCTGAAGTATGTGGAATGACTATTATAAATTATTTCTTAATAGTTTATTTACAAATCTATGTTTGTGCTATGTATAGATTAATGCTAAATATGTATTTGTGTATGTGTGTGTGTGTGTGTGTGTGAGGAAGATTGGCCCTGAGCTAACATCTGTTGCCAATCTTCCTCTTATTTGCCTGAGGAAGATTGTCACTGAGCTAACATCTGTGCCCATCTTCCTCTATTTTTCATGTGGGATGCCCCCACAGCATGGCTTGATGAGCTGTGCTAGGTCTGCACCCAGGATTCAAACCTGTGAACCCCAGGCTAACAAAGCAGAGCGTGTGAACTTAACCACTAAACCACTGGGCTAGCCCTGCCTAAATAAGTATTAATTAATTATAGTTGTTCAAGTCACATATCTTGCCCATGTCAAGAAACAAAAATAAAACAAGCATTGTTGAAATCTTTCCACACATTGGGTCTATTAACATAGTCAATCAAGGCTCTAAAGATATTTTATCTGCATGATTTCTCAAGATTGTAATGTGAACATACTGAAGTTTACCAGGTAATTACTTTATCCTTCATCATGCTTTAACTCTGACTTCTCTCATTGGAAGAGTAGAAACTCCAAAGCCTTGAATTTTCAGTATGTTGCTTAAGATCTCTAACCAGTTCTCTTGTTTGCTAATTGATCCTTTCTAATTAGAGTTTAATTGCGCATATACTTTGCATACTTTTATTTAAAGAAATTACCATCTTCTACTTTTTACTAATTCATTTTTTTTAGTCAACTTATTTAGAAAGTGTGAATAGTCTATCATATTTGTTATGATTAACTGGAGGAAGAGTCTAGCAACTTCTCTTCCAAGAATTCAAAGACCTTAAAAATATCAATAAAACTATGTGGTATAATTCATAAATATTTCATACCAGTAATACTCATCAAAGAATATCTTGTAGAGGATAGGACATCAATATTGGAAAAAAAAAGTCTGTTATGGTTCAATTTCTAATTCTACCACATGCTAAGATTTGTCAATTTATAGAGTTTGTTGTGAGATTTAAATATTAAAATGTATAGCATGTTTTCAAAATGATTCACTCCGTTCTTATATTACAGAAGTCAAGATTCAATCTCTTCCAATAATGAAAGTCATTAAGTAGAATTTGGTAACACCAATTAAGAAAGATATAGTTTATCCATTTGGCTAATTCTGGGAAATGACTTCTAGTATAGTTCAAAAGCGAATACTTTTCTAATATTTTTCAAAGAAAATATCTTTCCATTAAGATCTGAGGCTTAAACACAAATATTATGGTGAAGTGTATTTTATACAACCCAGTGCTAATACTTGTGTCTTGAAATGATCATCAGACACATTAATGTTTAGATTGGTATTAATATATTTCTTCTAAACCATTTTTTTTTCTATTTGATTAATTTTCCCTGGATGCATTATGTTTTTGTCATTTCTATTTTTTTGAGATATTATAAATGATGTTTTGTTTTATAATATTGCATTCTTAAAATGTATCAGAGACTTTGACCAAGCTGAATTTGGAAAGGACGAAGAGTACACAGTCACATTGGATATCCCTGGTGATGGCAATAACTCAAAAATTCACACCTCATTTCACTCTCCATGCTATCCACCATCTAACTTCCTGGATATTCATCAACTCAGTAGGGACTTGTGACCCATTGTCTGCTCTTCCCTCATGGATGTTTTATTGCACCTAAGTGACAGAAAGCTCAGTCCTGTAAATCTTACTGCGTGTTTCATTGATTCATTCCCTTTCTTGCTATTGCAGAACCCTTGCTTCTCCACAAAGCCCGTGGATTATTTATGGGAGTGCCAGGTATGTTCTCTGTATGTGCTCGTAAACAAGGTTTTCAGCTCTGTATGACACCTTCCATGTCCTGCCTTTTGTACTCTGGCTTTCCTCCAGCATGATAACCATCAGCAAGGGCCTACTGCAGGCAAGAAGCTAGGATGCTAAGCAAATGGTCTCAAAAACAAACATAGAATTATGCATATTGATATGTACTATGAGGCAGAACCGCAAGATGTAATAAAATAATAAGCATTTCAGGCATAGCTTTGATTGAAGGGTCTTGACAGTTCTCTAAAAATTAACACAAACCTTGAGATGTATAGCTATTAGGGGAAATTACAAATAAAACTAAGATTTCATTTTTTGTAAGTTTAAAAAATTGTGATGTCACAATAACTAGGAAAACAGTACATAGGAAGAACTATGAGGGAGATGCAGTCCTACCAGGTATTAAAGCATATTACGAACTCTCTGCAATTAAAACAAGCTCATGAATTGACAGAAAGTTCAATGGAACAGAAAAAGGCTCCAGAAATAGAGTCAACTACAGGATTTTTTAAAATCTACTATATGATAATTCGCTGTACTTCAAATCACAGGGATGAAATTTTTTTTTGGAAAATTAATGCTCTTGGAAGCACTGAAGATTTTTGGAAAAAGTTAAAACTCTTCATACCATCCACAGAAATAAACTCCAAATGTATCAATGATGTAAACATATATATACATATAATATATATGTATATATTTTACAATAACCTGGGAATAGGGAAAGATTTTCTATTACTAAAATTCTGAATGCAATTGAAATAAGATTGACTGATTTAAGTATCTAAAAATAAGGAAAAAATTTCCATGGAAAAAGTGCAAGAAGTAAAATCAAAAGACAGATAACAAACAAAAAGAAAATACTTGCATCATATATCACAGATACAAGATTACTATGCTAATATATAAAGAACACTTAAAAATTGAGGTAAGATGTCCAAAAATCTGGGAAATAGGGAAAAGACATGAACAAACAATCCACAAAACGATATATAAAAATAACTTTTAAACATGTAACGTGAAGTTCAACCTCACTCATAATGAGAGAAATGCAATGAAATGTATGCTGAAATTCCATTTCTCACCCACTAGATGAGCAGAACAACAGAAACTTAGGAATTGGCAAGGCTGTGAGAAATCAGGTACTCACTTATTTTGTGTGACAGGAATGAAAATTGATACAATCCCTTTGGAGAGAAATTTGGCAATATTCAACAAAACTACGCATTGTATGTGCCTTTGTCTTTCTACCCAGCAATCCCACTCATAGGAATGCAGCTTGATGATACAACTCCAACAATACAAAATTCACATGCGTGAGGTTATTTAGTGCAGCATTATTTGCAATTGCAAAATATTGGAAACCAATCATAGGAGATTGGGTGAACATACCTTCACACATGCACACAATTTAGAATGTACAATTACAACATGCAACTGTAAAAGGGATGTCTATGAATAGATATAGAATTAGTTACAGGTGATATTCTGAGTAAAAAGAATACCAAAATATAAAAAGGTAAACTAAATATATATATTATATTACATATTATATTAATATATTATATTATATATTATCTATTATATATATACTCTTTCTACTAAAAAAAGGCAAGAAAAACTAGATAGCATGCATACATATACTTATCTTTACAAAAGAAATACAGGAGGGATAAAACAGTCATTCAATTGTTTACCTACAAGAGGTTGGGAGAAACAAGGTAGAAGAGATACCTTATTTTTATTTTGTTTTGACTTTTGTAAGCAGGTTAATGCTCTACTTTTCAATACAAATTAAATTAAATCAGTGGCAGTGCAAAGGATACATGTAGCAAGGAAGTAAACTTAAATAAATGTATCCAGATGTATTTCAAATGAACACCATAACCATCCGGAAGGAAGGAAAATAAAGAGACAGAGAAAAAGCGGGCGAGAACCAGGGAAGGGTAGAGAGAGGGAGGGAGGGAAGGAAAGAGAAAGAGAAGGATGGAAGAAGAATGAACCACAGTAATCTAGGAACATGACATTTGACAATTATCTCCTAGGTCTCTGGTTAGGGTGGAAGTCGCAAACAAGACTTGACAACTTTGTTGTAGGCAGTTGTAGTGGTATGGGTACAGAAATCTGAAACAATTGTAGAATTGTTATAGGATTGAGCAAAACTTTGCATGTGTTGATGCTTTTGGGAGCCATGGTTCTCTCTGAGAAAGAAGAGATGACAAATATGAAATGGAGGAAGCAAGAAAGAACCACGTGACAATGCACTGGAATTGGAGGTATCAATGTAAATCATGATTTCTACAATATGTATATTCATAATTTCATGTATGTATATGTACACTCATATGCATATACAAGTCTGTTTGTGTATATGCATGGCTATATATATACATGGACATGCATGCATATATTTTCTAGCTCTGTGCCCTAAAAGAGACATGTAGCAATGATACTTTGATAGCAGGGAGCACATTTAGTCCCTGATCTTGGTCACTAATACCATTCTTCACTGAAAAAAAACAGAGATCCCAAAAGAAATTTATCTTATAGGGCTGGGTCAATGTACATACAAGATGAACCTGGAATGTCTTATGCCAGAACATAATTAAGAAGTAACGATAAAGAGAATAAAACAGGGCATGTTATTGGCCAAATCTGGGACACTTTGGGGAACAAAATAATGCAATGAATTAATGAATTATAAATCATTAAAAGCATAGATATTTGAGTCCATAAAGATAATAAATCAATAAATAAGAATATAAATACATACCTGAAGGAAAAAGGAGGGAGTGCTAGAGTTGAAAAACCAACCTCAAGCATCCATCATATTAAGAGTGGATCAAGCGAGAATCATGAGTGGATGTTACATCTAGTAAAAATCATGATGAGGAACAGGTTATTTGTGTGTTCTTAAACTGTTTATCTAAAAACTGCTTATTGTTTGCAAGAAAAAAATAAACAGTAAAATATGGCTATACTATATATTTATAATAAAAAAGAAATCAGACAATACCTTGACAAATTCATCAGAATTAGCATCTCCAGAGAGGAGAGCTGGACATTGTGTGCCTCCAGATCTGATGCCCTGAAAAGGACAAAGCTTGGCCTATCAGATTCCAGTCGATAATCCATAACCTGATTGTCATCATGAGGAAACACTGGACAAATCCCAAATGAAAATGTTCTATTTTTTTTTAAATGAGGAGGAAATAGAACTATTCAATGAAAGTCAGTTTTATGAAAGACAGAGAAAAGCCTTGAAATGTCCCACATTATACGAGGCTGAAGTGACATGCCAACCAAACGTAATACCTCTCCTTCGACTGAATCTTGTTCTGGAGACGAAAAGATCCTGTAAATAGCAATATAGCAGCAACTGACGAATGTGGAATTTGGATGGTATATTAGAGTCAATATGAAATTTACTGAATAAACAACTATATGATGATTTAGTAAAAAAATATTGCTACTCTTAGTAATTGCAAACTGATGTATTTAGGAGAAAAGCCCATGAAACATGCAGCTTAACCTTGAACGTAAAAAGAGAGAGACAGAAAGATCTACTGAGATGGAGGAAATGATAAAACAAATCTGATAAAAGGTTAACAAGTGGTGAATCTTAAAAAAGAGTACGCCCTAATAAAAAGTTTAAATAACAGAAAATGCTATGTACGTGTTGCCGTATTTCGGCAACTTTAGGGAAAGAGGGCATTAATGCATTAGTTAAAGGAGATTTTGATGACCGAGTAAATTTGAGAAATATACGTTATTTATTTACAGAATACGCTTTGTTTTGCTCTACAACTAAAGGAAGACTTCATTCAAAAAATGCAAATCTGGGGCCGGCCCTGTGGCATTGTGGTTAAATTCACACACTCCACTTCAGTGGGTCAGGGTTCACAGGTTCGGATCCAGGGCACAGACCCACACACTGCTCATCAAGCCATGCTGTGACAGCATCCCATATACAAACTAGAGGAAGATTGGCACAGATGTTAGCTCAGGGCCAATCTTCCTCACACACAAAAAAGCAAATCTGACATTTTCATTTGTATCAAATTCTAACAAACTCCTTGCCGAGGCAGACTGTTTTTAGCTAAGCAATCTGATCTCTAAGTAATCATGACAAAGAGTTAGAAGAAAAGCTGTTGTAAAGGTAATCAAAAATAAATTTCAATAAGAATTTATTTTGTGTTTTAGCAGGTTGTTTTCTTTCCATGTCTCTGAAGAGCAAGAGACCAGTTAGACTCAGAATGTCAAATAAAAATCATCCTAACAGATGAGAATTATCTCTAATGTGATGTGAGAGGGTAATAAAGATGACTAGTAAAATATGAAATTGGAAGAGTAGATCTCTGGTGTAAAATAACGTCTACAGACTGCTTAAAGTAGACAAATCAACTTATGGTTCCTCATAAAAACAGACTCTTTAATTTGTGAATTTTATAAAATTTAGGTGATCCAATCACCAGTTAAGTGACCAAATACTGAGATCTTCTTTCTACATTGTAAAGCAATTCAATCACTTCTAACCTCTTGGAATGACATTTGCCTCATTTTCACAATAAAATTTAATGCAAGTACGATGTAACTTTTACGCTTTAAGTCTCAAAGTATGGGCCAAATTATGGATTTCTTAAGTGGAAGATGATTGGTTTGACATTTTTTATACCAAATCTGCTAGGTACTCAATAAACATTTGTTTTCATTTATTCATCAAACAAGTGTTGGATATTTACTCTTTCCAAGTCACTGTGCTAAGTTCTTGGGATACAATAGTGAGGAAAATATAGTCCCTGGCAGAGACAAACCCAATTTAGTGGAGAAGACAACCAAACAGACCATTGTAAGGGCACTGATTGTGAGAGGACAGGGTGCTTGCTACCGGAACATAAAGAAGGGGTACCTAACTCAAGTTTGGGGAGTCAGGAAATAATTATGATTGTGAAAAAATAAGCATATGTTTAAACCAGGAAGACGAATAAGACCTTACTCCTAATACTACAGAAAGGCTTGTCTTGGTCGTGTGTGTATGCAGAAGGAGTAAGGAGTGTTCAAGATGGGCGAAGAGCACATGCACAGGCATAGAGATAGAGAGAGCTGACGGGAACTGCAAGTATTTTATCATGCTTGGAACATACTAAAAAAATGTGAGAGATGAGGCTCCAGCGGAAACAATGGCCTTGGAGCCACAGAGCTGGGGCTTGATCCTGAGAATTGTGGGCAGGTACACACTCATCCACAAAGATTTGTTAATCCACTGCTGTTTGGTTACACAGTTCTGAATGTAGTAGGCTTTGTCCTCATAGAGTTTATATTCTAGACTCTAGACTCTAGAGAACATAGCAGACAAAAATCAGGTCAACAAACAATTTGACAGTGAAACAATCAAGTACTTTTGTATAATGCTTGAATAATTGATAAAATACACTTGTAAATTCACTGTTTGTAGTGCACATTCTTTATGACAAATCCTAGATATAGAATCACAAGCAGGAGACACACGGCTTTCACCCTCTGGTGTTTATGGTTTAGTGGGAAATAGGAAAACTAATAAAAACAAACAGTTATATTTACTATATGTCAGGCACTGCTTTAAATACTTTACAAATGTTAACTCTTGTAATCCTTGTAACATCTTTTATAAATGAGCAAAACAGACAGAAAAAGGCTAAATAATTTGCTTAAAATTATGCACCTGGAATGCAATGTAGCCAGGATTTTAACCAAGAAGTATGACTCCACTCACTGAACCACAACACTATGTTATTTCTGAAATATGTGCAAATGTGGAAGGGGGAAGAAAAACAGGATGCCACGCGAACATACTCCCTAATCATGGATCAGGACAGCCTCCTTTGAGGAACTGACATTTAGGTCGAGACCAAAGAAAAGAATTTGCTTCTTCATAAGCAGTTGCAGGAAGTGTTCCAGATGGAGGCGGTAACATATGAAATAGTGAATAGAAAAGTAGAAACTTACAAGCAATGGTCAGGGTTTCGAGCTTTATCCTGGAGACTAGGGATGAAGAAACTGTGACCCCATGGGCCAAATCTACCTGCCATCTGTTCTTATAAATAAAATTTCATTGGAATCCAGCTACACCCATGAGTTTGTGATGTCTATGATTTACTTTGTGCCATAGCGTCAGGATTAAGCAGTTGCAACAGAGACCATAAACTTGCAAGACTGTAGACTTGCAAAGCATAAGATATTTACTATCTGGTCATTTGCAGAAAAAGGTTGCTGACCTTTGTTATAGGCAATAGAATGAAAATCCAAAGTGCCAAGCGGGAAAGTGACAGGATTAATTTGCTTCTAAAAATATCACTCTGGGGCCAGCCTGGTGGCATAGTGGTTAAGCTTGTGTGCTCCGCCTAGGTGGCCCAGGGTTCACAGGTTCAGATCCAAGATGTGGACCTAACGTCACTCATCGAGCCACACTGTGGAGGCATCCCACATAAAATAGAGGAAGATTGGCATAGGTGTTAGCTTAGCGACAATCTTCCTCAAGCAAAAAGAGGAAGATTGGCAACAGATCTTAGCTCAGGACAAATCTTCCTTACACACAAAAAAAATTTCACTCTGCATGCAGTATAAAAACATAGATTGGAGAGGGTCAGGACTAAATAGAAATAAAGAGGCCATTTTGGTTTTCACTCATAGATAAGGAACGATGGTGGCTTAGACTAGATCAGTCAGAGGAGATGGAAAGGAGTGTATAAAGTAGAGAGAATGGAAAGGCTTTGATGACTAATGAATATAGGAATGATAAATAGTAGATTTCAGGATGATTTGGGATTCCAGGTTTAAGCAATTGGGCAGATGGCAGGTGGAGTAACATGAGGTGACATAGCTAAATACAGATTAGAGTATTTAAATAAGATTTCAAAGAGAGTTCTGAATGGATGATGTCCTCAGTGTAGCCTTCTAAACGAGAGTTGAAGCAAACTGTGTTAGTTCACCAAGAATGACGGCAGAATCTGATGTTGACTTTGAGTCTAATTTCTAAACTATCAATAAATATAGAGAAGTAACTCAGCAGCATTAAATGATTTAACATATGTTTTAATGTAGGTGTATGAGTAATGATCCAGAATATATCTTAAGGAGTGAAGAAAACTGACATCCCAAGTCCCAAACCCATACCCACCCTCCCTTGTATGTGGTGCAAGGAGACTGAACCGCCATTAATAGAGTACTGAAGGGATCAGATGCTCCTGTTAGGCCAATGGAGTGGAAGGAACATTCACTAAACCATATGGGAATACATAGGAGTTATTTTCCATGAAAGAGTTATTTTCCTTGAAGAAGCTCCAGAATAAACATTTCATCAGGAATAATAAAGGAGATGAGGAAATGATAAAAAATCAATGAAAATATGTGGTCATATTTGGGGAGATATTAAGGATTACTGGGATGTGAGGCAGGATGACATTAATGGCTTCTGGCTTTTCAGAAGATATCGTTTTATCTGATGTGACCTATATGGAATGTGATAGTGGGGGATTCAATAGGGTAGGTGAAAAAGCTCGTGGAATTAACTACTTCTCTATTCTATTTAGTCAACCACTCCTGCCTTTTATATACCCCATCACCCACTCTTTTGCATTCCTGCTGAGACTGTCTATCCCTTGTACCTCATGTCTTCTTCAAAGGTGCAATATCATCATGAGGGCAGTGCTCATTCTGCCAATCCTGCCCTGATACACAAGCCTGGGTTTGGTCCTCAGACATACTCCATCAGTACTTCTCTGCTTTGGGAGAAACCCATCCTTGGTATGTAACTGATGTGTAACTGGGTAGAAAACATTTCCGCCCAAATGTTCTGTTACTGCTCATGTTCAACCCATTCCAATTTGAATATCATTTTTGAAATATGATCGTCTGCTTTACTACACTACTTCCTTCAGCGACACCACTGGTCTTCAGCTCTCCCAGGTTAGGTAGCTTAAAAATTATCTTCAAATTCTCCCTTTACTTTATTTCCTAGGGTTAATTGGTTACCAAATCCTGTAACTGCAAAATTTAGACAAAATACTTAGATCATTTACTCTATGTATCATATCAGGCAAATTATTTTACATTCTGGGCCTCCATTTTCCCATTTCACAGATCAAAATGAGTGCCTTTCTCATGAAGAGGATAACCTATGGAAGCTAGAATAAGATGCACTGTACTGTAGTGGTTCAGAGCATGGACTCTGGAGCCAAATTGCCTAGGGTTGATTCTGCCTCTGCCCTGCACTAGCCATGAGAATTCTAGCCAGTTACTACCCCTGTGATCCCCATGACTCAATTCTTCCACCAGTAAAAGGCAGATAATGAGACTCTACTTCATAGAGGAGTTATGAGGATTAAATGAGCAAATAAATGAGCAAATATTTGTAAAGCTTTTAGAATTCTTGCTGACACACAGGCAGTGCTAGGTATTCGTTAAATAATGGCCATATCTACATATACAGTAGGGCATAGTTCCTGGCACATTGTAAGCACTCAAAAACACCCGTTATATATCAAATGTTAGCTATGTGTGTTATGATTTATTCATCTTCTCAGCTTCCATTGATTCTTACCCATGATTTCATTAGCTTGCTCTTGAATTGCAACCAACAAGAATATTTGCCTCTACCTTTCTATGAAGCTGCTGATGTATTGCCAGCAGCTTCATCCTGTTGTGAGAATCACCTACCTAAGTGCTGTTGGCAACTGAAGGCATTATCAATGGCTTCCATCCCATTTCTTCACTTCTGGAGTCCCTTGAAGTTAGAAATGATCTTCCCAACCTTTGCTCCTTAAGCTCTTCTAAAGTTGTGTAAGTTTCTCATTCTTTGTATTGAATCCTTTCCTGCTCCAAATACATAGGTTTTTTTTTCCTCTTTTTTTCCGTACCTAATAATAGAATCATTAGTACGATTCCTATATTATTAAACAAGGTTCCTATCAAATCTGAATTATTTCCTATCAGAAAATATTTTCCCTATTATTAGCCTCTTTATTTCAAATAGATGCTCCCATTGATCATGTCCTAGGATAATATAAGGAAGGACTGGTTCCAGTATTTCTAAAATCAGAGAAACATTTTCTGACTAACAGGAAGTCTTCCCAGTATTTGGTACTTTTCCATCTGATTTTTCATTTCAGTGTTTCATCTTATTTTGGCTCAGATATTTGAATACTTATTTTCCTTTATTCATCTTCATTTTGCATTCCTGCTCCTATCTTTTCAGGGTTCACTTTTTTCCATTACATTTGTGTGCTTGTTTGTCTATTGTTCTGTATAGATTTTTTAACAGCAGAAGATACATACACTTCTCATTCCCGGCAAGGACTTCACATCTAAATCCATGGGTAGGATTATGTATAAGAAAAAGTTAATTCTCATTTTCCCTACTCAGTTAAGAAACTAGAGCCTACCCTAATTATTTAAACATATTTGTGCTTCATTCTTGGTAACTTTGTTCTTAAGAGCCAAGGAAACCTATTTCCCAAACAGAAACTACATCTAAAAATGTATTCTATCCTTCTTCCCAAGTCTTGAGGGCCAAACAACTACTCCTGAAGGAGAATAGAAAAGATCATGGGGAGAAAATGAAGAACTTCTATCTAGTTCTTTTACCATCAAAAACTTTTCCATTATGCACACCTATTCTTTGTGATACCATAAATGGTTCCTCCACAAGAGGGTATTAGGAAGCAGAGTGTTAATGGGACATCATCTACCTATTCTGGTCTACAGTTTTCTTAATTCCTAACTCATTCTTGCTGATCTGTTTTACCTTAATGTAAGTCACTCGTTTTTTTTGTATTCCAGTCAAAAACACATTTGCATAGTCCCAATTTTCCCACTTGATACCCATTACCTAAGGAAGTACGGTCTGCAAAGGAGGCCCACGGCAGAGCCATTGAAAGCAGGACTGTGCGTGCTAGATCCCAGCTCTCATACTCTCTAGATGTTTCCTTGCTCAGTTATCTAACCTCTTTGTGACTCAGAGACACACAGTTTATTAATTTATAACTCTAGGATAATAGTGTTTTCTTCTTCCTTTTTCAAGATTAAAGAAATTAGTACATTTAAAGCACATAGGAGAGGTCATGCATGTAATATATGCTTCAAAATGTTAGCTTATTGAAACAGACATGGTTATACGTATAATCATCAAATTAATTATTTTTCAAAGCACAGCTTTTGAAAAAATCCTTCAAATCCAAAATTTCTGTATGTTTTCCAAATACCTACATAATCTGGTGTATCCAGTATAGCAACACTTTTCTATTTCTTGTCAAAGTAATCCTTTCATTCCAGCCAGGTTGAGCGCCCTGTTTCCGTATATGTATTTCTTAAAAACAAATATAATAATAACTAACATATATTTGGGGGTTTATAGTTTACAAATCCCTTTCTCACGTACTACTGCTTTCAACCCTGCACTATACCTTCGAGATAGCAGTTTTATACTGGTTTTTCAGTGGGAAGACAGAGGCTTAGAGAGGCAAGATGACTGGTTCAAAGCACATTTCATGCAAAGTATTCTGAAAATAAATCTCATTTTTTTCTCCTTGTTCTCATTCCATGTCTTGCCTTATTCTGTCCCAATTACCTGAAATGTGCCACCCAACATCATTTCCAGTCCATCTTACTCAGCGTGAAAGTTCCAACTCAAGGCGTCACCCTTAAAAAATTTCCTGACCTCAGGCCATATCAATTTATTTGTATTTTTATTTCCCTATTTAATTATAACTACTACCATACACTTTAAAATGGCAATTTCAAAAAATGAAGGAAGAGTGGATTAAAACGTAACACACCAGAAAAAGTTGACATTAAGATGAATGTTACTATTAGCTTTACTCGATTTATTTATTTTTTCTTTTATATTAAGTGTTTAATACATGAAAACATTCATATTTAAGAATCAAAATACAACAGATAAGAATGATGTTCCCCTACACCCTTCTCCAAATACAAGTATTATTATTTATTTGATAGCTGTCTACACTGATCTTTGAGATTTATTAACTATATTACAGGTTTATAATATACATACATATCTATCTATATCTATATATAAGTATTAGAGTATATATGTATTATACACACACACACTAATTTTCACAACATCATACAAATGGGGTAAATAACATTAACTCTAGTTTTCAGATGGGGAGACTAAAAAACAGATTAAACAACTTCCATATCACACGGAGATTAAGTGGCAGAGCTACTATTCGATTCCAGAAGGTCTGCCTGTCTTAAACACCAATTTATCGTTCCGCCTCACTGTAGTGCCTGACAGAGTATTACATGGCTTTACAAAGATGAGCCTTCTCAGCTATCAACATCACTCATTCTTTTAAAAGCTGCAGTTACCATAGTTATCCTAGTTCATTTAGATTCTTTACCAACAGATTAACATATGTTGTTTCCAATTCAGTGCTATTATATACATTCAAATAAGCCTGTTTTCATATGTTTTACTGTATGCATAAATGGGCTTTTCTCTAGTGTGTATTAGAAAAGTGGAAGAATGGGTTAAATGGTACATGCTGAATGTCTCCCAAATTTGGCTGTATTGACACTTCCGGAGGCAGTGTACAAAGGGCCTTAGGAAGAGTCATGTCTCGTTATGAAGAAATCAATTGAAACCACAAAGCACTGTTGACCTTTTAAATATTTTTCAGCTCTCAATTCTATGGACAGAGATTCCACTAAACTAAGATTTGAGTTGAAATTAGATCTCTATCTTTCCGCGTGACTAATGCTCTTACAGAACCCGATTATACGGAATATGTGACAGGGAGTTAGGGGTCAGTAGAAATGTTGTCTTTCTAGAAATGATGATAAGGACCTGAGTTGTATAAAACAGGAAGACAATTTCCTGCAAGTTGTATTATTTGTGATCTAATAATTTGAAAGCATTTCAGTTAGAAATGGAGATAGCAGCAAAATATTGAAGCTAAAAGAGTTAACAGCTGGTTTAAAACTGGTCTTCAGAATGCCGGATACAAGATCGTCATTCTCCTAATGCAGGATTGTCACGCTACTAAGAAAGCGTCTTACCCTTAGAGCGTCAGATTTTGCCTGGCATTTGCTAAGTGTTCTGTGTTTTTCTTATGTGAACTCTTTTAATATTTTTTCATTTCAAATACTTACTAGTTGGTCTCCTATGAAACACTCTCTGTTATAAATCATTTTGATAGAAGGATTAACAACAAAATAATTTGTATAACCAAATATGAAAGGGACATTGAATAATATTTTTTAATAAATTACAACAAAATAAAAAGAAAATCTCTAATAAGAGACATATTTACATCTTAAATACCAATGTTCATCTAGTCTGCAGTTAAAGTTATTCAAATAATTTTAAAATGTCTTGTTTTTCATTTTCAGACTACTTAGCTACAGAATAAGAAAAATAATGCATCTCCTGTTTTAAAACGCTCAATGTATACATATCAAACATCACCTTGTTTTGCAAGCTAGTACAGAGTTCCTAATAGTGAAGGTGCCTTTGGAAAGACAGATGAAATATGTTTCTTTTCATCATTCAACATAATTTATTTAACATCTTTAAACAGTGAATGGTAAATGAATGGTAGTTTTAGCTACAAAAGAAACCCTAAGAAAACAGCGTTTAGCGATTCTTAATGAGATGAAAACAAAATTTGATCCCAGAAGTGGAAATTGGAAATGTTAAGACACATTTCATTAGTAAGTAGGAATAGTAATATAAAACCTTTCGTAGAAAACAGATCTGTACACGATATGGTTGATTCAAGAGGGAAAATGCATGCCCTTGAAATACATTTTTCTTAACGCAATGATTCACAATTAATTTCATCAATAGGTTAGAAACAAACATTGGAAGAAATCACCTGGTACCCAAACTATCTGGATCTTTTTTTTCTGAGATGTTTAATATTCTTGATCTTCCTTTGCTCTTTTTGGCTCATTTGACCTATATATAACTTTAAATAGCTCCCTGGCTGACAGACAGGCTATTTCTTCGTATGGTAAATGGTAATACACTCCATTACACAGTGACTTAAAAATCATAGCCCCACTGAGAAGCTGCTCCAAGAGTTTAACTACTCTCCTGGCAGATATCAGCCAATATCTGGATGTATTATCAGGGGAGACTCTACTGACCACAAAAGGATCTGGGAGGGAGTCAGGAAGTGATTTCAATTCTCTATAAACACCTCTGGAAGTTCAATAGCTTAATCTGTTCTTTATTGAATGTGTACAGGAAAAAAACTTCAAAATCTCCATGTCAGACACAACTCTGCCATCAATTCTGTCCTTGATCACTTCTCTAAAGACTCCTGACCATTCATATACTGAATAAATTAAATACTATTAAAAGTCATATATATTTTTTTGAAATTTTACTCGTTCTGTATAACAAGGGATATACATTATATAATATGAAATTGGCAGATGGAACAGCAGCGTCACCAAATGACTACCTGTGTTCCAATACCCAAATCCTAGTTTTAATCTTGCAGAGATTGCTAGTGATGCGTTATTCTTTATTTAATTGTTGCTTTGCACTTAGCGTGGCACATCCAAATACACATCTGCGTGGCCACATGAAATCAGCAGTAACACATTAGTGGGCGGATACACTGTAATTCTTCTCTTACTCCTCCTACAGAAAGGCTAGCGTGGCTGCAGCCACCAGCATGTTGAAACAATATATTTCACTTAGCTGATGTGTAAATACTTTCTATTTTTGCTTTCACTCCTAATCATGACATATTTTTAAAGCCACATTTTGGAAACAAATGAGGTAGTTAAGTGTGGGATTTTGAATTCCTTGGAAGAAAGCCATTACACATACACAGATGAGTGGATTTATAAAGAAAATTACTCTGCTCTGGAACTGGTGCAGTATTGAGCTGAGCGTCCTGATAATAACGTAATTATTATCCCTGTCACTTATTGTTAGTGTTGCTAGTATAGAAAAGGAGGTTAGAACTTTTTCCAGGGGTATATTTTCAGGATCCAGCCATAGGAAGATTTTCTGTATAAAAATTGTAGAGACAAGGGTTAGTTTTGACAAGTTTCATATTTTAATTTTAAAAAATCTGTGAAATTGACCTTCCTTCAAGACATTTGATTGCCTAGCATGGCATTATATCATTCCCGTGAATAAAGAAGCTATTACAGCATCACATGTTCTAAGGAGATAGTAAGTCACAGGAAAGGATAATGAGAAGAGCCACTGAGAAGGAGCAAATGAAGATTACAATTGTGTGTCCTTCTAAAGGACAAGTGATCAGTCTCCTTCACTTGCATGGAGAGGCTGTGGCCAACATGTAAAAAACTAAAATTTTAAAGAACTACTATATATATATATCCCTTGTTCGTAATTCCAAAGTTATCATTTACCTCTCAATTGTTTATGATACAGGGAAATTTGTGCATCAAAGTTCATGATTTAAATACATGAACAAAACAAAAATGATCAGAAAGAGAAAAATTGCTTTAAGCCAGTCTAGTTTACTGTCTTGCAAATGTGTAAAGGATTAGATAGTACAAAATGAATGACTCTTTTAGCCTGTCACTACTGCTGGGCAACCAAAAGAAAACTATATACTAATAATACATTTCTTCCAGTGCACCAAAGTGTTATACACACCATTTCTATAACTAGTTTGATTATTAAGATGATCAACTAAATTGATCATCTATATATAACTATAAATTGCATATGCAAGTGTGTGTGCAATTGTATGTGTTTGTATACACAAAATTTGGATTTTCAATGTATTTGAAGTAGGGTTCAATATGCTATTAAAAAAGATAGATTTTCAAATTTAAAATGAATTCAATTATGGTATGTGAGCACTTCATGTTAAATAAAATACACCAAAACACCAATAGAATGTTATTCTTTAATCCAAAATTCCACCCTTTATTGAACATAGAATTGACCCAGCTTTAAAAATTATAAGCCCAACAAGATACATTGCATTTAGAATAGTATATGACTCCATATTTATCTGGGAAAATATGTGTACAGCACCAAAGAACTTGAAACAATTTCACTTGTTTTTACTTTTCTTTGTGCATTAGTAGAGTGCTTTCCAGATTATAAAGAAATTTTCCATGTGTTATCTCTCCTTATCCTTACAAGAGCAATCTTATGAGGTGAATAGGGGAATATCATATCCCCAGTGCTAGAGATAATATTTTTCAAGCTCTGAGAGATTAAGAGTACTCTCTGAAGTCAAACTTTTGCAAAACAGCAGAGCTAGGATTCATAATAAGACTACGCTTATTGGAGGAAAATCATGTTCAATTGCACTTTAAAATTTTGTTAGTGACATTGTTTTCCTAACTAGTTCAATCGTGAGCTTCACTAGTATTTGGTTTCGCACTTGTTCCCTCTTCAGGAGTATGTGTTTCAGAGACGCCAAATCTCAAAGCTTGTCAGATCTTGGTCAATCCTCGAAGATTTCTGCACTGTATTTCAATGTTTTCTTCTCTGGGGTCCATGTTATAACTGAAGCCACTTCCTCCCAAATGAAATGACTTGAATTTTGGTGGTGACCAATAAACAACAATTGAAAATTTAGAGAAGAATAAAAGAAAAGTAACGAAACAGGGACATGGTTTTAAAATACTAAAAAAGAA